>NC_134890.1:28337969-28565469 GCF_041734735.1 Babylonia areolata | reverse complement strand
CCTTCTTCTTCTTCTGTCTCCCTCTTCTGTTTGAACTCCTCCTCCTCTCCTCCTCCTTACCCTTCGCCTTCAACACCAATTCCTCTGTCTTTTACTCCTTTCTCTTCCTCCTCCACCACCTCCTCATCCTCCTCTTCCTCCTCATTCTTCCTTTTCTTCTTCTTCTTCTTCTTCTCTTCCTCCTCCTTCTGATTCTTCTTCTACTCCTCCTCCTCCTCTTCACCCTTCGCCTTCAACTCCCCACATCCTTCAACTCCTACTCCTCTTTTTCCTCCTCATTTTCTTTCTCCTTCCCCTCCTTCTCCTCCTCCTCCTTCCCATCCTTCTCCTCCTCCTCCTCCCCTACCCCTCCTCCTCCTCACCGTGTTCTCTGTCCCCCATCGGGTTTTCTCAGGACGCGGACGGAAAACCCCGGCGGAAGACCAAGATGCAGCTGATCCGGCTGAGCGCGGCCGTCTGCGGCATAGAGCTGTGCTACGCCGCGGAGACGGCGTTCGTCAGCCCCATCCTGCTGAAGCTGGGCGTGCCGGTGTCCCTGATGACGCTGGTGTGGTGCCTGAGCCCTGTGCTGGGCTTCTTCCTCGTGCCGGTCATGGGCTCGCTCAGCGACAGGTGCCCGCTGAGGCTGGGCAGGAGGAGGCCCTTCATCCTGGTCATGTCCGTGGGGATTGTGCTGGGGCTGGTCCTGGTGCCCAATGGGGAGGCCTTGGGTGAGGTTTTTTTTTATTTTTTTTTTAAGGTTTCTGGTTTGAGTTCTGGTGTGTGTGGGGAGGGGGTGTGTGTGGAGGGGGGACAAAGGGGGAGTGGTAGTACTGTCCTGAGGCACGCGTAGCGGATGAAGACAACAGGCACTGTCTTGGCGTATGCCCCCAAGCAAAAAATAGTATACATATATAGAGAGAGATAGATATAGATATATATAGATATATACAGAGAGAGAAAAAGAAAAACGCTTGCAGGGCAGACATAAGACAGGGGGGTGGGGGGTGGGAGGGGGGCGGAGGGGCAGGCGTTGTACTCTGACAATGTCCTCTACCTGGGGAATGCAGCCCGAATTTCACAAAGAGAAATCTGTTGTGACAATACAATACAATACAATACAATATAGTACAGTACAGTATGATACAGCAAACTACAATACAACAGACAAAACAGACGTCAGCACAATACCGTCATGGAGCACACATATCAGGTATCAGAACAGTCCAAAAGAACACACAGCAAATGTAGACACGGTCCAAAATCACGCATAACAGACGTCTGTACACTCTTAAAATACACAGACATCAGCACAGTCCCAAAACACATATAACAGACGTGGCACAGTCTAAAAGCACACATAACAGACAAGGCACAGTCGAAAAGCACACATAACAGACGCAGGCACAGTCAAAAAGCACACATAACAGACGCAGGCACAGTTCCAACGCATACATAACAGAAGGAGGCACAGTCAAAAGGCACAAATAACTGACATCATCACAGTCCAAAGGCACACATAACACACGAGGCACAGTATAAAAGCACACATAACAGACAAGGCACAGTCGAAAAGCACACATAACAGACGCAGGCACAGTCCCAAAGCACACATAACAGACGGAGGCACAGTCCAAAAGCACACATAACAGACGCAGGCACAGTCCAAAAGCACACATAACAGACGAGGCACAGTCCAAAAGCACACATAACAGACGAGGCACAATTTAAAAGCACACATAACAGACATCATCACAGTCCAAAAGCACACAACAGACGTAGCACAGTCCTAAAGCACACATAACAGACGAGGCACAGTCGAAAAGCACACATAACAGACGAGGCACAGTCCCAAAGCACACATAACAGACGAGGCACAGTCCCAAAGCACACATAACAGACGAGGCACAGTCGAAAAGCACACATAACAGACGGAGGCACAGTCTAAAAGCACACATAACAGACGAGGCACAGTCGAAAAGCACACATAACAGACGGAGGCACAGTCGAAAAGCACACATAACAGACGCAGGCACAGTCCCAAAGCACACATAACAGACGGAGGCACGGTTTAAAAGCACACATAACAGACGAGGCACAGTCCTAAAGCACACATAACAGAAGGAGGCACAGTTTAAAAGCACACATAACAGACGAGGCACAGTTTAAAAGCACATATAACAGACGTGGCACAGTCCTAAAGCACACATAACAGGAGGCACAGTTTAAAAGCACACATAACAGACGAGGCACAGTTTAAAAGCACATATAACAGAAGGAGGCACAGTTTAAAAGCACATATAACAGACGAGGCACAGTTTAAAAGCACATATAACAGAAGGAGGCACAGTTTAAAAGCACATATAACAGACGAGGCACAGTCCCAAAGCACACATAACAGACATCATCACAGTCCCAAAGCACACATAACAGAAGCAGGCACAGTTTAAAAGCACACATAACAGACGAGGCACAGTCCCAAAGCACACATAACAGAAGGAGGCACAGTTTAAAAGCACACATAACACACGAGGCACAGTTTAAAAGCACACATAACAGACAAGGCACAGTTTAAAAACACACATAACAGACAAGGCACAGTTTAAAAGCACACATAACAGACGAGGCACAGTTTAAAAGCACACATAACAGACAAGGCACAGTCCCAAAGCACACATAACAGACGTGGCAGTCTAAAGACACACATAACAGACGTGGCAGTCTAAAGGCACACATAACAGACGTGGCACAGTCCAAAAGCACACATAACAGAAGGAGGCACAGTCAAAAGGCACACATAACTGACATCATCACAGTCCAAAGGCACACATAACACACGAGGCACAGTCCCAAAGCACACATAACAGACAAGGCACAGTCGAAAAGCACACATAACAGACAAGGCACAGTCGAAAAGCACATATAACAGACAAGGCACAGTCGAAAAGCACACATAACAGACGAGGCACAGTCGAAAAGCACACATAACAGACGAGGCACAGTCGAAAAGCACACATAACAGACGCAGGCACAGTCCCAAAGCACACATAACAGACGCAGGCACAGTCCCAAAGCACACATAACAGACGGAGGCACAGTCGAAAAGCACACATAACAGACAAGGCACAGTCGAAAAGCACACATAACAAACGAGGCACAGTCAAAAAGCACACATAACAGACGAGGCACAGTTTAAAATCACACGTAACAGACGAGGCACAGTTTAAAAGCACACATAACAGACGAGGCACAGTTTAAAAGCACACATAACAGACAAGGCACAGTTTAAAAGCACACATAACAGACAAGGCACAGTTTAAAAGCACACATAACAGACGAGGCACAGTCAAAAAGCACACATAACAGACGAGGCACAGTTTAAAAGCACACATAACAGACGAGGCACAGTTTAAAAGCACACATAACAGACGAGGCACAGTCGAAAAGCACACATAACAGACATGGCACAGTCCAAAAGCACACACACACACACACACACACACACCGTCGGCACAGTCCAAAAGCACACATAACGGACTGGTAGAAGGAATCCGGAAAGTGGTTGTGTAGAGGGCTGGTGGGGGTGGGAGGGAGAGGAGGGGTGCGGGGGGAGGGAGAAAAAGCGGAGCGAGGGTCGGGTGGGAGGGGCTGGGGGGGGGGGGCTCGAGATGAGCAGCATGGGAGCAATGCGACTGAAACAGATGACAGAGCTGCGCAACAAAATTAAGTAATTTGCTTAAAATGTGCACGAGCATTTTTCACTGCCTGAAAACAATAACAACAACAACAACAACATTCGCAGTTCGCTCAAGTAGGAAACCCAACAAAAGAACATGAGACAGAGCTGGGTTTGTTTTTTTTTTTTTTGCTCTGACCTGACAGATGTCATTATTACACAGTTTTAGCGTTTTGAAATTCCAATCATCATTCACGAGGCCTGTCGATCCAATCATTCTGATTTTCCCAGACAAAGTAAATGCATCTCTCAGGGTTGACTAATTTACAATGTCTTCTTGTGAATTCGCCTTATTTAGATTTATGAGAAATGGCCATTCACTTATAGCATCTATACAATTTACAATACTAAATCTTTTTTTATATGTTGCTTAAAATACGTATAACATCTCTTTTTGTTGTTGTTGTTGTTGTTGATGATGATGCCTCTATTGTCATTATGAGTGGTAGAGATTTCCAAAGTGTTGAGCTTGGTCTTCTTGGATATTATCACCATGTGTTTTTAGCTCTCTCTGTTTCTGCCCCCTCCATTCCTCGTCTCTCCGTCTGTCTCTGTCTGTCTGTCAGTCTGTCTGTCTGTCTCTCTCTCTGAAGTTCAAGTTTTGGGTGTCTGGAAAATCATTGATGATGATGACAAATGACTGTGATGACGTGTATTACGTGTGCTACGTGACAGTGATGACGTGTTTTACGTGTGTTACGTGACAGTGATGACGTGTTTTTCGTGTGCTACGTGACTGTGATGTCTGATATGTATGCTCTCGGACTATGCTGATTTTATTTTATGTGTGCTACATGGGTTTGATAACGTCTGTTATATGTGCTCAAAGACTGCTGACGTCTGTTACGTGTGCTCTATAACTGTGCTGACGTGTGTTATGTCTGCTCCATGACTGTGATGACGTCTGTTATGTGTGCTCCATGACTGTGATGACGTTTGTTATGTGTGCTCCATGACTGTGATGACGTGAGTTATATGTGCTCCAGGACTGTGATGACGCCTGTTATGTGTGCTCCATGACTGTGATGACGTCTGTTATGTGTGCTCCATGACTGTGATGACGTGTGTTATGTGTGTACCATGACTGTGATGACGTGTGTTATGTGTGCTCCATGACTGTGATGACGTGTGTTATGTGTGCTCCATGACTGTGATGACGTCTGTTATGTGTGCTCTATGACTGTGATGACGTCTGTTATGTGTGTACCATGACTGTGATGACGTGTGTTATGTGTGCTCCATGACTGTGCTGACGTGTGTTATGTGTGCTCTATGACTGTGATGACGTCTGTTATGTGTGCTCTATGACTGTGATGACGTCTGTTATGTCTGCTCCATGACTGTGATGACGTCTGTTATGTGTGCTCTATGACTGTGATGACGTCTGTTATGTCTGCTCCATGACTGTGATGACGTCTGTTATGTCTGCTCCATGACTGTGATGACGTCTGTTATGTGTGCTCCATGACTGTGATGACGTCTGTTATGTGTGTACCATGACTGTGATGACGTCTGTTATGTGTGCTCCAGGGCTGTGATGACGTTTGTTATTTGTGCTCCATGACTGTGATGACGTCTGTTATATGTGTACCATGACTGTGATGATGTTTGGTATGTGTGTACCATGACAGTGATGACGTGTGTTATGTGTGTACCATGACTGTGATGACGTGTGTTATGTGTGTACCATGACTGTGATGACGTCTGTTATGTGTGCTCCAGGACTGTGATGACGTTTGTTATTTGTGCTCCATGACTGTGATGACGTCTGTTATATATGTACCATGACTGTGATGATGTTTGTTATGTGTGTACCATGACTGTGGTGACGTTTGTTATGTGTGCTCCAACACTGTGATGACGTATGTTATGTGTGCTTTAGGACAGTGATGACGTGTTATGTGTGCTCTATGACTGTGATGACGTCTGTTATGTGTGTACCATGACAGTGATGACGTGTGTTATGTGTGTACCATGACAGTGATGACGTCTGTTATGTGTGCTCCATGACTGTGATGACGTCAGTTATATGTGCTCCAGGACTGTGATGACGTGTGTTATGTGTGCTCCATGACTGTGATGACGCCTGTTATGTGTGCTCTATGACTGTGATGACGTCTGTTATGTGTGCTCCATGACTGTGATGACGTTGGTATGTGTGTATCATGACTGTGATGACGTGTGTTATGTGTGCTCCATGACTGTGATGACGTGTGTTATGTGTGCTCCATGACTGTGCTGACGTGTGTTATGTGTGCTCCAGGACTGTGATGACGTCTGTTATGTGTGTACCATGACTGTGATGACGTGTGTTATGTGTGCTCCAGGACTGTGATGACGTGTGTTATGTATGCTCCATGACTGTGCTGACGTGTGTTATGTGTGCTCCAGGACTGTGATGACGTCTGTTATGTGTGTACCATGACTGTGATGACGTGTGTTATGTGTGCTCCAGGACTGTGATGACGTGTGTTATGTGTGCTCCAGGACTGTGATGACATCTGTTATGTGTGCTCCATGACTATGATGACGTCAGTTATGTGTGCTCTAGGACTGTGATGACGTCAGTTATGTGTGCTCTAGGACTGTGGATGGGCGACAACGGAACAGCCACCCTCCACCACCCAAAGTACTTTGCCCCCTTCAACCTCTCCCTCACCCCCAACTCTGCCGACAAACGGTCGTTCCCGGTGAGGTCCCTAATTCCCTTCCACGCCAGATTTGCCATCCCACAAAACATCAGCGGTCGTTCACCACCGGCAAACTACAGTGAGACTGAGGGTGAAGACCTGAGCATGACAGAAGACCAGAAAGGGGTCTACCCTCAAGAACATTTGTTTGCCGGTGGAGGTTTCATGAAGAGTGGAAACCGATCAGGGTTGTCGCTGTCGTCACGTGCTTCGCACGGACGTGGTCTGGGACAGAAGGACACGTACCTCAGTCACGACCCTGACGTGTCGGGTCACGTGCACAGGACGATCACTTCAGGACCGGGGCGATACAAGAGACAGAGCCCCGAAGAACACCAACACCTCCACCACAACACCAACGGGAAAACCCGATCCGATTCAAACGCCGAAAGAGACGCTAAAGCTTCCGAGGGTACCGAGTCTGAAGCTGCTGGTGACGAGCCTTCCTCCAAACCACTGAGCGTCTTCCAGCTGTCTGAGGAACACTTCCGAGGCATCATCCTCACCATCCTGGGTGTGGCCCTGCTGGATTTCAACTGTGACGCCTGCCAGTCGCCGTGTCGGGCCTACCTGCTTGACGTCAGCATCCCTGAGGACCACTCGGCCGGGCTGACCATGTTCACCGTCATGGCGGGGCTGGGGGGAACGGTGGGCTACGTCATGGGGGGCATAGACTGGAACGCCACGTCCTTCGGGGAGGCCTTTGGGGGCCACATCAGGGTGGTCTTCACGCTGGTCATGCTGGTGTTCGTCGTCTGCGTCGCCTCCACCATCACCAGCTTCAGGGAGACGCCCCTCCACGAGCTGGGCTACAACCAGGAGCAGCTGCAGAAGAAGAAGAAGAAAATCGGGAAATCCAAGTACAGGAAGTTCACCAATGAAGACAGCGACGATGACGACGACGACGAGGAGGACGTGGAAGGGAGAACCATCGACAACTCTTTCCCCGCAAATTACGGCGCTGTCACGCGCACCGACGACGCGTCCTTCGACAAGAACGACCCCTTCTCCCAGACCCTCACTGACGTCACGCAGACCACGACAACGAGTGACGACACCATGACGTTCTACCACGCGCACGACCCGTCCTTCAGCAGCAAACCCTTTCCCATGAACGGCGCCGCCTCCACCGAGAAGACTGACGCCGACGGCAGAGGCCTGGCGCCGGTCGGTCTTCAGACCGGAAGTCACGGAGACGGCGATGCCCCGTCCAGGCCGGGCCAGACCAAAGCCGACAGCCTGTCCCTGGACTTCCCGGCCCCGGCCCCTATAGAGGTGTCCGCTGACGTCACGCTGAGGACCTACCTGAGCTCCATCCTGCACATGCCCCGCTGTTTGTGGGTGCTGTGCGTGGTGAACCTCTTCTGCTGGATGTCGCTGGTCTGCTACTCCCTGTACTTCACGGACTTTGTGGGGCAGGCGGTGTTCAGGGGGGACCCCCAGGCGCCCCCCGGCAGCCCCGCCCACAACGCCTACGACGACGGGGTCAGGCTTGGGTCCTTCGGCATGTCGCTGTACTCGCTGTCCTGCTCTGTGTACTCCCTGCTGATTGAGAAGCTCGTCAGGAGATACCGTGAGTTGTTGAGGGTGGAGGAGTGGGGGGTGTGTGTGGGGGGGGGGGAGGTTGTTTATTTATTTTTGTTGTTGTTGTTGCTGTTGTTGTTGTTTTTTGGGGGGGAGTTTGGTGTGTGTGTGTGTGTGTGTGTGTGTGGCCTTTTTGGGGGGTGGGGGGATGGGATTTTTTTTCAGGGGGTGGGGATGGGGTACTTTGGTGGGTGTGTGTGTTTGTGTTGTTTTTTTGTTTTTTTTTTTTTTTTTCGGGGGGGGGGAATGGTGGTGGTGGTGGTTTGGTGTGTGTGTGTGTTTATTGGTTTTACTTTGTTGTTTTGTGGGGTGGGGGTGGGAATGGTGGTGGTGGTGGTGGTTTGGTGTGTGTGTGTGTGTGTGTGTGTGTGTGTGTGCGCGCGCGTGTGTGTGTGTGTGTGTGTGTAGGGGAGGAGGTGTTTTTTTTAGTATGTGTGTGTGTGTGTATGCGTGTGTGTACGTGTGTGTGTGTGTGTGTGTGTGTGTGTGTGTCTGTCTATCTGTCTCTGTTTCGATGTGTGCCTGTGTGTGTTGTGTCTGTGTCTGTTTGTGTTTATGTGCATATATGTGCTTAACTCACACACACACACACACACACACACACACACACACACACACACACACACACACACACACACACACACAAATTAGTCTACGTGTTCCTCCTGATTCGGTTGTCTGTGTTTTTTGTTGTTGTTGTTTTTTGTTTTAGGGTTTGTTTGGGTTGGGGTTTTTTTGTATTTTAATCCAACTCTGTCTCTATGTACGCGTCAGTGATCAACTTCATTTTCTCACTCAGCGAAAGTGATAGAAGAATCAAACTTGGCAGAATGACCGTGCAATACATTTGTGAGACCTGTCGCTGATTTTTTTTTGGGGGGAGGGGGGGGGGAGAGGGGTGGGGGGGAGTAACAGCCAGTGTGGAGACGAGTTCAGAAATCATAGGTGAAGATCAAACAAAACACGAGATAGGAGAAAACACACATGGGCAAAATCGGCTTCAAGGCTTTGTGGTCAGCATTCATCTGCCTTGATACGGACGGTCAGTCACTGTGTGGTTGTGCGAGCATAGCCCTGTAGAAAATTAATGACGGAATTCATCACGACAATCACACATCATAGATAAAGCTTGACAACATGATGGATGGTGGGTCTTGCTTCGAACAGAAAACTGAAATGCGATCCAAGCCACACTGGTTTATCAGATTTCGCCAAGCTTCGGCAGTCTTCTTCTTCTTCTTCTGCGTTCACTCGTATGCACACGAGTGGGCTTTTACGTATATGACCGTTTTTACCCCGCCATGTAGGCAGCCATACTCCGTTTTCGGGGGTGTGCATGCTGGGTATGTTCTTGTTTCCATAACCCACCGAACGCTGACATGGATTACAGGATCTTTAACGTGCGTATTTGATCTTCTGCTTGCATATACACACGAAGGGGGTTCAGGCACTAACAGGTCTGCAGGTCTCCCCTGGGAGATCGTAAAAATCTCCACCCTTTACCCACCAGGCGCCGTCACTGTGATTCGAACCCAGGACCCTCAGATTGACAGTCCAACGCTTTAACCACTCGGCTATTGCGCCCGTCATCTTCGGCAGTCAAGGGATAGAGACTTCACCAGGTTTTCATTGAGTGAAAACTTTATGTCCTGCCATTGTTCTCCTTTACCGTTAATCCATCGCCCTAGAAATCAGTTGTTAAAAAAAAACTTATTCTTGGTTTCTTTCATCGTCGTCAGCTTATAAATCAAT
The DNA here is from genome assembly GCF_041734735.1 of Babylonia areolata. Taxonomy (NCBI): domain Eukaryota; kingdom Metazoa; phylum Mollusca; class Gastropoda; order Neogastropoda; family Buccinidae; genus Babylonia; species Babylonia areolata. Next base: position 28,555,728 of record NC_134890.1, on the reverse strand, counting down.
GAATAAAACTTGGTGTCCCAGTCCTTGCTTTGCTTCACCGTTATCATCACCTAAGAAATCAGTTGTTAAACGGAATGTCCTCTTCTTAGTTTATTTCATCGTTCAGTCATCGGCTTATCAATCAATTATAAAATTTGATGTCCTGTCCTTGTTTTTTGTTACCCCTAAGTTATCGCATCATGAATCAATAATTGTAAAACTCGATGCCCTGTTTTTGTTTTCTTTTATTGTTAATTGATCAGCTTAGAAATCAATGGTGAAAACGTGACGTCCTGTTTTGTTTTTCTTTTACGATTAAATCATCAGCTTATGAATCAGTTATAAAACCCTATGTCCTGTTTTGTTTTCTTTTACGATTAAGTCATCAGCTTATGAATCAGTTATAAAACCCTATGTCCTGTTTTGTTTTCTTTTACGATTAAGTCATCAGCTTATGAATCAGTTATAAAACCCTATGTCCTGTTTTGTTTTCTTTTACGATTAAGTCATCAGCTTATGAATCAGTTATAAAACTCTATGTCATGTTTTGTTTTTCTTTTACGATTAAGTCATCAGCTTATGAATCAGTTATAAAAACCTATGTCCTGTTTTGTTTTCTTTTACGATTAAGTCATCAGCTTATGAATCAGTTATAAAACTCTATGTCATGTTTTGTTTTCTCTTACGATTAAGTCATCAGCTTATGAATCAGTTATGTTTCCGGCGGTGACTAGTTGTGTCAGGATAGATGCTTTAACTATTTACGTCAACGAGGCCAGGGTAAGGCTTTTAACACTGAGCAATATTGATTGCTGGTACGCCTGAGTGTAGACTAAACGATCCATTGGCATTACGCCATCAAAATCACGTTGTTCGTGGCTGTGGTCTTAATGATGATGATGATGATGATGATTTGGATACTTACATAGCGCCTATCCTTGGTCGGAGACCAAGCTCTAAGCGCTTTGCAAACATGGGGTCATTTTCACAACAGGCTGTCTACCTGGGTAGAGCCGACTGACGGCTGTCATTGGGCGTTCATCATTCGTTCCCTGTGCTATTCAATCAGATTTCAGGCACGCACACATACAGACACTAAGAGAGACATGTAACATTTGAGTGAGTGAGTCTTTACAATGATGGTACACCTTAACAATAACAGTGCCTTAATTATTAAACGCAGATGTGGTGGGGTGGGTGTGGTGTGGGGACGTGTATCACGTGCAGGAGCCAAGAACGTGTACGTGACGGGCCAGCTGGTGTTCACGGTGGGCATGGCCATCATGGCGGCTGCCCGTCACAAGGTGGCGGTGGTGCTGCTCTCCCCTACCGCCGGCATCATGTACGCCACGCTGTTCACTATGCCGTACCTGCTGGTGGCTCACTACCACACCTCAGGACTGGTGAGTCAGTGAGGGAGGGAGGGAGGGAGGGAGGGGGGTGAGTGGGCACTCATCATTCGTTTCCTGCGTCATGTTGGATCAAGTTTCAATCACGCACACATACACTCACACAGACATGCGAGGGTGTGATCTTTCCGCCATTCTTTTTGCTGTGCTGATAGCTCACTATTCACAGTTCACTCACTGCCTGGCTGAAATTGGTGATGACGTTGATGCTGATTTTGAAGCACGACGATTATGACGAACACCCGTAACGCTTGATGATGACTAAACAGATATTATTGAGATGAAGATGACGATGATAATAATGATGATGATGATGATGATGCTGATGATGGTGACAACGACGACGACGATGATGGTGATAATGATGACGACGACCACCACGTCGACAACAACAGCAAAAGGACGGTCAGACAACCAAGAACAAACGATACAGCCAACACCAGCAACGATAACTAACTTCTCACTCATTCACTCATTCATTCACTTCCTCACTCTCTCACTCACTCACTCACTCACTCACTCACCCATGTACATACTCACTTACCCCCCTCGTTCACTCAATCATTTACCTACACACCGACTCACTCACGCACACACTTGAAATGTGCTTTGTTTGCATTTGTCACGGAAGGGGCTGTTGGTCTGAGTCATTCAAATCACTCAGTGTTCAGTGCGCAGTACACTAGCACACTCACTCGCTGGTCTTCCTCAGCTCACGACCCAGGCCAAGAGTCGGCACCAACAACGATAACTTCTCTCTCATTCACTCATTTATTCATTCCCTCACTCACTCACTCACTCGCTCACTCACTCACTCACACTCACTATTACTCACTCGCTCACTCACTCACTCGCTCACTCACTCACTCACTCGCTCACTCACTCGCTCACTCACTCGCTCGCTCGCTCACTCGCTCACCCACTCACTCACTCACTCACTAGCTCGCTCATTCACTCACCAGTGTTCATCATTTCAAGACCCAGTCCAAGAATTGGCACCAGCTACGATAACAACTTCTCACTCACTCACTCGTACACACACTCACTTACCCCATCGTTCACTCACTCATTTATGTACTGACTCACTCACTGACACACTCACTCATGTACACTCTCACTTACCCCATCGTTCACTCACTCATTTATGTACTGATTCACTCACTGACACACTCACTCATGTACACTCTCACTTACCCCATCGTTCACTCATTTATGTACTGACTCACTCACTGATACACTCACTCATGTACATACTCATCCCCTCGTTCACTCACTCATTTACATACGCACTGACTCACTTACATACTCACTCACCTACTTGCTCACTCTATCACTCACTCACACACTCACTTACCCACTCGTTCACTCATTTACATACACACTGACTCACTCACTTACTCATTCACTCACTCACTCTTGTACACATTCACTTATCCCCTCGCTCACTCACTCATTTACATACACACTGACTCACTGGCCCATTCACTTACACACTCACTCACTCACTCATGTACACAATTACCTACCCCCTCGTTCACTCACTCATTTACATACACACTGACCCACTCACTCACTCATTCACTCACTATTGTACACAATCACTTACCCTCTCACTCACTCACTCACTCAATCACTCATGTACACACTAACTCACACACTCATACACACACTCACTCACTCATGTACACACTCACCTAACCCCTCGTTCACTCACTCGTTAACATATACACTGATCCACACACTCACCCATCCACCCACCCGCCCACCCGCTCACTTACTCCCCGGCCTTCCGCAGTTCACGAGCCAGGCCAAGAGTCGGCAGGTGCGCGGCCTGGGCACGGACGTGGCCATCGTGAGCAGCATGGTGTTCCTGGCCCAGTTCCTGCTCTCCGTGGCCATGGGCACCATCATCTACGCCGTCAGCTCCACCACCACCGTCATCATCGCCAGCGCCGTCCTCAGCTGTCTTGGGGCCCTCACCGCCACCCAGGTCACCTACCTGGACCTTTGACTTCCTTCCTCCCTCCTTCCTTCCTTCCTTCCTTCCTTCCTGTGGCGTGTCGTTTATCTTAGGGGTAGTGGGGAGGTGAGGGGAGTCGGGCGATTTACTGTATCGATTTTTTTTCTTGAGGGGGCGTTCTGGTATATCACCTGTCTTAAGGGGGCGATCCACTGTACCACTTGTCTTAAGGGGGCGATCCACTGTATCACTTGCCTTAAGGGGGCGATCCACTGTATCACTTGCCTTAAGGGGGCGATCCGCAATATCAATGGTCTTAAGGGGGCGATCCACTATATCACTTGTCTTGAGTGTTAGGGGGGCGGTCCACTGTATCGTTTTTCTTAAGGGGGCGATCTGCTTTATCTGCTTTCCTTACTTCCTTGATTCCTTTATTCCTGTCGCTTGTCGCTTGTATCATGAGGTGGGAGAGGGGGGGGGGGGGGTGCGATCTGCTATATCACTGGTCTTAAGGGGGCGATCTACTATATCACCTGTCTTAAGGGGGCGATCTGCTATATCACCTGTCTTAAGGGGGCGATCTGCTATATCACCTGTCTTAAGGGGGCGATCTGCTATATCACCTGTCTTATGGTGGCGATCTACTACATCACCTGTCTCAAGGGGGCAATCTGCTATATCACCTGTCTTAAGGGGGCGATCTGCTTGATCACCTGTCTTAAGGGGGCGATCTGCTATATCACCTGTCTTAAGGGGGCGATCTGCTATATCACCTGTCTTAAGGGGGCGATCTGCTATATCACCTGTCTTAAGGGGGCGATCTGCTATATCACCTGTCTTAAGGGGGCGATCTGCTATATCAACTGTCTTAAGGGGGCGATCTGCTATATCACCTGTCTTAAGGGGGCGATCTGCTATATCACCTGTCTTAAGGGGGCGATCTGCTTGATCACCTGTCTTAAGGGGGCGATCTACTATATCACCTGTCTTAAGGGGGCGATCTGCTATATCACCTATCTTAAGGGGGCGATCTACTATATCACCTGTCTTAAGGGGGCGATCTGCTTGATCACCTGTCTTAAGGGGGCGATCTGCTATATCACCTGTCTTAAGGGGGCGATCTGCTATATCACCTGTCTTAAGGGGGCGATCTGCTATATCACCTGTCTTAAGGGGGCGATCTGCTATATCAACTGTCTTAAGGGGGCGATCTGCTATATCACCTGTCTTAAGGGGGCAATCTGCTATATCACCTGCCTTAACGGGGCGATCTACTACATCACCTGTCTTAAGGGAGTGATCCACCGTATCATTTGTCTTAAGGGGACGATCTACTATATCTACCTCCCTTCCTTCCTTCCTTCCTTCCTTCCTTCCTTCCTGTGGTGTGTCGCTTGTCTTAAGGGGGCGATCCACTGTATCACTTGTCTTAAGGGGGCGATCCACTGTATCACTTGTCTTAAGGGGGCGATCCACTGTATCGTTTTTCCTCAGGGGACGATCTGCTATATCTGCTTCATTTCCTTCCCCTCTTGCTTCTCTTCCTTCCTTCCTGTGGTGTATCGCTTGTCTTAAGGGGGCGATCCGCTGTATCACTTGCCTTAAAGGGGCGATCCACTGTATCACTTGTCTTAAGAGGGCGATCCACAGTATCACTTGTCTTAAGGGGGCGATCCACTGTATCGCTTGTCTTAAGGGGGCGATCCGCTGTATCACTTGCCTTAAAGGGGCGATCCACTGTATCACTTGTCTTAAGTGTTAAGGGGGCGATCCACTGTATCGTTTGTCTTAAGGGGACGATCTCCTATATCTCCTTTCCTTCCTTCCTTCCTTCCTTCCTTCCTTCCTTCCTTCCTTCCTATGGCGTGTCGCTTGTCATAGGGGGTGGGAGAGGGGGGAGATCTGCTATATCACTGGTCTTGAGGGGGCGATCTACTCTATCACTGGTTTTAAGAGGGCGATCTGCAAAATCACTTGTCTTGAAGGAGCGACCCACTGTATCACTTGTCTTGAGGCGATCCATTGTATCACTTAAGGGGGGGGCATCTACTGTGTCACTTGTCTCAAGGAAGTGAATAACTATGTCGCTGATCTTAAAGGGATGATCTGCCGTATCACTTGTCTTCAAGGGAAGATCCATCGTATGCATCAGACACGATCGTGAGGCTTTTTCAGTGTGATTCATAAAGAACACAGGTGTCTGGCACGTGCTCGGCGATCCATAGTTCAGGGAACACGGGCAGCACGACCCACGGTCTCGTCCTATGTTCTTGATGGCCGCCATGGGGGTAAAAACAGTGCGTGGGGGACGACGTGAAGAAAGCGATGAAGAAGCACGTGACCGGTGTCATGCGACACGCAGTTTGATTGGTCGTCGTACGCCACACTCCAGTCGGATGAAAACATGGTGCAGGACTGTTGTCTTGTGAGATATTAAATCCTCGCCGTGTGGTGACACGGTTTTCTTTAATCAATTAATCAAGTAACTTAATTATTTGTTTATTTATTTATCAATTTATTCATTCGTTTATTTATCTATTTATTCATTCATTCATTTATTTATCTATTTATCTATCATTCATTCGTTTATTTATTTATCTTTTTATCTATTTATCTATCTATCTATCTACCTGTCTGTTGATACGTTTCTGACCACTTGCCTACGAAATACATCATGTCATATGGCTGTCTTAAGGCACTGCCTGACAAAGCATCGCTCCCTTTAGACTCGTGTGGTCGTCCAGGACTTTGATTCTGAGGTTGTGATGACGTCCCGCCCACCTTACCCAAGATGACCTTGACCTTTGACTTTTGTTCTTTTTTTCGGGACCCTTGTCTTGGGTCATCGTGGTGGTCGTTGTATTGACCTTGACCTTGTGGGTTGTGAGGTCAGCTCCCTTGACCTTTGACTTATCTCGGCAGGTCACGTATTTGTATTATACATAGACTCTAGCGGTCGTCCTGGACTTTGATTCTGGGGTTGTGATGACGCCACTTCCTCCATCCTCCAATTCCCCCACCACCACCACCACCACCACCACACACACACACCCACCACCCCTACCCCGGTCCACCGTCCTTCGGGTCGCTTACCTTCACCTTTGACCTTGTCTTGGACTTTTATGTGGTCGTCGGTGATGTTGACTGTGGGGTTGTGAAGACGCCACCCGGCCCTAGCCCTCCAACCCTCACTCCCACGCCCAACCTCACCCACTACCTCCCCCCCAGTCCCCCCCCCCTCACCCCTCTTCCCCCTTCTTCCCCCCTCCCCCAATGTCGGTTGTCGCATTGACCTTTTGACTGTTTGGATGGGGTATCCTACTTCTTGGCTGTTCTGAAGGTTGTGAACAGTCGTCCTGGTCGTTTGATGTGGACGTTTGGTTCTTTTCAGTCGTCCTGGATTTGTTTGTTTGTTGTTGTTTGTTTTTGTTTTGGTTTTGGTTTGTTTGTTTTGAACTGAGGTTGTGAAAATATGCTCAGATTTTATCATTCCTTTGCTAAGGTTCTTCCGTGACTCTGTTGATGTTGTGTGTACGTATGTATGTATGTATGTATGTATACATGTATGTATGTATGTATGTATATTTGTTTGTTTGTGTATGGGTAGGGCTGGGAGAGTGGACGGGAGGCGAGTGCTTGGTTGTGAGTAGTGCTGCTGTCGAAGAGGTGTTAGTGAGACGAGGTAGGGAAAGTTGACGGGGGGAGGAGGGGAGGGGGCGTGGGGCGGTTGGGGGGGGGGGGGCAAGGGAGGTGGCTGTATTATCGTCCATGGTGTGGTGGGCTGTCCACAAGGAAGTATTGGCGTTCGAGGAGAGGCGTCGTCAGGGTCTCGATCAGAGGTGTGAACCCCGCAAAGAGAGGAGACGGGACCTACCCTCTGATATTGCCTGTCCACAGTACAGAGTATAGCTCAGCGTTTGTGCGCCTGCCTTTGGGGTTGAGTTATCACCTCCTGACGTTTTCATCGTGCACCATGGACTTCCATGACGATGTGGTGGCCGCGAGGCTGTTTGACCAGGGCTGTGAAACGGATGACTCAAGGCCTGACAAAGCACGTTGGGTTACGCTGCTGGTCAGGCATTTGCTTAGCAGATGTGGTGTAGCGTATACGGTCTTGTCCAAACGCAGTGACGCCTCCTTGAGCAACTCAACTGAATTGTACTGTAAAGCGGGTGAAATCCATGCGTTCAAAAGGGAAACTAATTCATAATCAGCTTCGTAACTTTGATGGGTAGTTGAAATGGCAAATAAGTAGGTTTGTAACTCGACTGTTCTGTTATACAGAAAATAACTTTACATGCTGAGTGTTCTACACTTAGTGAACAAGATGTGAATAGCTACGAAGCGCTGTCTGTTTTTGTTGAACTGATAATGAAAGAGAGAAACCAAACCCTGAAACATTCATTACGCAATTCTTCCCAGTTCAGAATTACACTTCCGCAATCTCATATATGCTGTGTTTTTTGTTGTTGTTTTTAATCCGAAATTGCTTTGGTGTTTGATGAGAATTACACCAACAGAAATTGAAAGAGATTATTTTCTTTCTGTCGCTAGTAAGCTATTGATAAAAGAACGATTTTTTTTTCTCCTTTTTTTCTCTCAACACGTTCGAACATATATCATGAGAGAGTGGAATGAAGAAAACCTTTAAACCCTTAAGCAAGTAACCAGACATTAATATCGGGACAAAATTTCACGAGCAACAGAACACGTGAAGAGTTTCGGCCTGGTGCTGACGCGCCCGCCCAGGAAGTGAGTACAAAAGGTTCCAGTCCCATTATTCGGACCGGGATTTTTATTCCCCCACCCCACCCCACCACCCTCGAGTAGTGGCTCCAGTGCAGATCGTTCGGATGAGGCGATAAAGGGAGACACCATCTGCAGCATGCACTTAGCGCACGTAAATTTTTTTTTCAAACCCTAGGGAAAAAAAGAGTTGTCCATGGCAATATCATGTAGAAAAATCCAGTCTGATGGTAAAAGAAATACACTTGCAGGCAAACTATGTTTATGTTTATATTTTATGTTATGTTTATATCTGGCTCGATGATGTAAGGCGCTTTGAGCAGCATTAGTACTGGATATCGCACCATAGAAAAGTTATGAATTATTATTATTTTTATTATTATTAACTACAAAAGCAGTGGATGGCGCTGCACTGTCCCACTTAACTCACTCAGTACAGCCAGTCCTCTCTTCTCCTCTACACAGACCCCTCGGATGTCCAGAGGGTGTCTGAATGACCCAACCTTTAGCTTCCGTCGTCAGAATTGTGGTAATCTCTGTCAACATTCACCTCATCAGTATAAGAGCCTTCCGCTTGCAATATTTTGATGATGGTAATTGGGGTGAAACGCTGTTAACGTCGTCCCTTTCGCCGTTCGTATGGAGAGAGTTAAAACGGCGGAAGGACAGAATTGAGCCTCGCCTGCCTGTGCCAAGCCCTAGACACAGTGGATAGGGAATCGCTGCTCCGATGGCCGGAGAAGACATAAAAGCTTCAACCTTTTCCCTTGACGAAATTAACTGCTCACTGACTTGGGTGGACTCACCACTTGCTAATCATTGTTGTGTTGTTGTCACTGGTGTCCGATCATCATTCTGTTCCATCCACCTGATTTTGTTTTGTTTTCATTCTTTTCTTTTTTTTTTTTGGTTTAACGTGCTTACGTTCTTATGTGATTTGTTTGTTGTTCACACACACACACACACACACACACACACACACACACACACACACACACACACACACACACACACACGCACGCACGCACGCACACTCTCCTTCCTTTTCCAACCCACTTACTCACGCACGCACGCTCAACACACACACACACACACACACACACACACACACACACACACACACACACACACACACACACACACACACACACACACACACACACACACACACACACACAGACCCAATCTCTGTCTCTTTCTATCCCTCTTTCTCCCTTGCACACACAGACGCACACATACCTGTACGAGCAAAATAGGACAAACAAGAATCTACTCATATGTAGATACACACAGATCACCATCTGAGGGTGAGAGAGGGGGGGTGAGGGAGGGTTTAAAGGAATGGCAAGGATGAGAGAGAGAGAGAGAGAGAGAGAGAGAGAGGGAATGCATATGGGTTCAATCGGTCAAGATTCACTGTTTGTGGAAAATGATATTAATGATGTCTCGTAATAACTCGTTTCAAATTATTTACATCATAGTGCTTTGATATTAGTCGATGTTCACGTTGTACTTTCATGGTCATGACCTGATGCGTTGAAATGACATCCACATCTGTGCATGCTGTGTTAATGGTCAACTTTGATGAATGTGTAATAAGGACATCCGTTTCTGTACAATTTGTGATAAACTGCATTGATTAGCTCTTGTGGGAAAAGGTGTACAGTGCAGATGTACTTGCACTGCATTGATTAGCTCTTGTGGGAAAAGGTGTACAGTGCAGATGTACTTGCTTTATCGGTATTCCTTACAATTATAAAGGCGTGGAATCGCTAGTTCATGTGCACTAAAAGCAGGGAAATATGTGAAAAATTAACTTCTTAACATGACGATCCTGTTGTGCTGGAATACGAAAACGTGCCAACTGTAATTCAAAACTTTTTTTTTTTTTTTAGCTCTTATCAGTATCATCTATATTCTTGAAATCTGTCCCCGCGAACAAAATGTAGACACACAAGAATAATAATAATAATAATAATATATAATATATATATATATTCATCTGTTTATTTATTCATATCCATATGTATATGAGAAACAAAAAATGGACAGAGACGTATCAGGCTTTCATGTCATAATGTAATGAAGCATTTCTGCACAACAAACTTGATAATGTCTAAAGCTGATACTCATCTGCGACCGGTATTCGAGCACAAAATGTTTCAAAAGTCTGAGGAATAGAGAGCACAAAATGTTTCAAAAGTCTGAGGAATAGAGAGCACAAAATGTTTCAAAAGTCTGAGGAATAGAGAGCACAAAATGTTTCAAAAGTCTGAGGAATAGAGAGCACAAAATGTTTTTAAAGGCCTGAGGAATAAGGTTTCAATCGTATGCATGTTTAGTGAGAAATTATCGTCAATCTTATGCATTCGTGTGTCCAGCATTCAGCAGCGCGCTTGAGCAACTGGTTATAACAAACTTAGTTTCTTTGTTACGGTGTAGTCATGAAATGAATACAACCATTACATCTCCGACTTTCTGTCTCTGTCTCTGTCTCTCTCTCTCTCCGTCTCTCTCTCCTGCTGTCCTCTTTTACTTCCTCTGTCTCTCTCCTTTTATGTGTTTGTCTTTTTGCCTCTGTCTGTCTCTGTCCGTCTGTTTCTCTCTCATCTACCCCCCCCCCCTTTTTTTTCCCCTCTCTATCGAAAAGATAGTTGTGATTTTATCTTGAATTCATGGCTGTGATTGAATCTGGTGAACTATGAAGTATTTGAGGTTAAAGTTTTTGTGGTTGTGTGCTTTTTCTTTCTTTTCTTTTCTTTTTTTTTTTTCGAGGAAATGTACGTTGTGTAAATAATTGCAGTAAGATTCTACTGTTCTGATCTGTAACACGTGTTTGGTAATATTATTAAAGTTAAATTCTTCAGCACCATGTCAACCCAGAGGCATGATGAATTTCAGCACTGGGCATGCTATATGTGAAGATAAAAGACTGGTGAATGACACGTGAAATCTAGTTCGTGTTGCTACAGAAATAGGACAACATTCACTTCGTTTGGCTTCAATGAATATTACTTAATGATGTCCTGTTTTGCTCCTGAGCAGTTTGTGACCTGTAATCATCTATACCATGACCGCTTTTAAGGCTTTGTCTCTTCGTGAAATGCCGTCATTCATCATGTCAACAATAACTCGTTGATAAATCATGTCAACAATAACCCGTTATTGATTCGCTTGTCGGCTGTGCTCTTCATTTGATATATGTATGAATGTATTTATAGTATGTAGACTCGAATGCTACTTTGATACAAAGACATTCTGTGGTGGATTTCCGCGATCGCATTGCTGTTTGGATTCTGACTACAGTTGTGCTTACTTAGCAGACTGATCGGCCATATGATTGTTTTAGCAATACAGTTATAGTGCTAAATGAGTTGTTGCTGTATGTAGATAGACCATTTAGTCGTATCGACTTTAGCAATGTTTTGTGTCGATTGAAAATGTCAGCAAGTATCAAAATGGTTGTGTCGTTTATTCCCTCGAAATGGTTTAGTTTTGCTTTGACGAAAGGTGTGGGTAGGGCCTAATAAAAAAATAAAAAAATGAATTGACAAAGTTTGCGTTCATCTTTGCTTGAGATCTGTCTGTTCGTCTGTCTGTCTGTTGCAGATACAATGTTTTTCCCTCTGCATTCTTTATTTGGAAGGCTGAACAAGAATGTTTCTCTGCATACCGCGTTCTCTTTGACGACCTCTTTGCCGACCGAGACTCAAAGTTTGTGAGCTTGGTCTTTAAATGAATACTGCTTCCCCCCCTCCCCTACTCTCCCCTCCCCCGCTCCCCCTCCCCCCTCCCCCCTTCCTTTTTTTTCTTGCTGCTGTTTCATCATCTGCGCTGTTTTCAGTGGCATTACTCTCACGCCGCTCATTCCGAGTCCCCCATACACAGCCATACCGCCCTAGGCTCGTCAGCCGCAGCCCCAGCGTCGGCAATTCACAAGGCTCCATTCGATGTTAAATCACCAAAAGGCCACTCACCAGAGGTGACCCTGCACTACGGTGGTGTTCAGTAGTGCCTTTTCTGATTCAACACACTAAGGATACCACTTCCTGTGTCCCCTACTGACAACAATAAATCACTCAGTCGCGGTGCCAGACTGAGAGAGCGTTCCGCCCAAGAGTAAGACAACCACCACATAATAATAATAATAATAATAATAATAATAATAATAATAATAATAATAATAATAATAATAATAATAATAATAATAATAATATAGCACTGAATCTTGTGCAGAGACAAATCAAAGCGCTTTCACACCAGTCATTCACACGCATGCATAACTCTAAAACTGAAGAAGAAACTGAAGACAAGGAAAGAGGCAGGGGAGGGAGGCTATCTTGTGAAGAGGTGAGTTTTAAGGCCAGACTTGAAAGAGCTGAGTGCGGAGACCTGACGAAGCGAAAGAGGGAGTTCATTCCAAATACAAGGTCCAGAGACAGAGAAAGAACGGCGTCCAGCAGTGGAGTGTTTGAATCTGGGTATCCCTCCAACAACAGTCCACCATGAATCTGCTGATACCGAAGACTTTGACACAGTTCCGTTTTCTCGAATCTGGCTGTTCTGTGTAGTCACTGCTGGGCAGCTGAGTATCAAAGACACTTGATTCCTGAAACATACGGTTTCGTATTTCACCCCAATCACCTGACATTCACATTACTTCTCTATGTTGGACGACAGTGACGGCGCAAGATCCTTGTGAAGACGATTTAGTAGTGAAATCACTATCGATTTCTAAGTCCTCTAGAAGAATAATGATCACACACACACACACACACACACACACACACACACACACACACACACACACACACACACACACACACACACACACACATTTTTTTGTATTATATTGTACTATATTGTCCTGTATTATACTGTATTGTATTACTCTTTGTCACAATAAATTCATGTGTAAAATTCGGGTTGCTCTCCCTTGGGAGAGCGCGTCGCTACACTGAATGAAAACCACGTTATTTTACAGTATAAGGGATTGTAAAAAAAAATATATAAAAAATAAAAAAGTGTAGCATACTTTCGTTCTTGAAAGTGTAGAGTGGGAAAAAATGTCAATTTTCTGTTTGTCATTGCTTTTGAAAGAGAGGAAGAGAGGGATAACGACATGTCTCCTGGCCGTTTTATACTGTTCGAAAGGACTTCCAACCATAAAGCTGACATTGTTATATTTGGCCCTACCTATAGTATTTCATAATCTTGTCTCTTGTTACCACGGAGATAGACGTGGAAAAAAGTGAAGGGGGGGGGAGAGAGAAGGGTTAGGGGAGTGTTTTGTATTAAAACATCAAGACTGGTAGTATTTGTGACAGATTGTGATCTCTGTTTTTTTAATCTTCCATTTTGACTTCTCTGTTTGTCTGTCTGTCCGTCTGGTCTACCATCTGTCACACACACACACACACACACACACACACACACACACACACACACACAGACTCTCTCTCTCTCTCTCTCTCTCTCTCACACACACACACACACACACACACACACACACTTCGGCAGACATTATAACGGTATTAAAGGAAAACAGTCTCTACATAATTGCATGCAGCGAGAGACAGACAGACAGATAGACAGACAGACAGAGACAAAGACAAACAGAGACAGAGAGAGACAGAAACAAAGACAGACCGAAACAGAAAGGAGTATCACCGCAATCAGACCAGAAAGTCCAATGTGGTCATTTGTAAGGTGATCCTCACACACCCCTCCATCCCCAACTACAGCCCCCCCCCCCCCCCCCCCGCCCGCCCCTCCGCACCCCCGACACACACACACACACACACACACACACACAGATGCACGCAAGCACACACGCACGCATGCATACAGACAGACAGACAAGCAAACACAGGCACAGAAGGACTCTATCCTCCCACCACAATCAGTCCAGAAAAGCCCAGTGAGGTGATTCATCGGGAAGCAATCCCAGTTCTCCTCTGCGATGGTCGCCATACGTTAGACAGGAAGCGCTGCAATTATTAGCTCCCCTGACAAATTGGGGACGCGGAAGTGACTGGCGTGTTGGGAAGGAGGAGCGATCCGTTGGGTAGAGCGCCCCCTGGAGTTTGTTTGGTTGCTTGTTTGTTTTCTTCTGCTGGTGCTGGTGCTGGTGCGGATGATGATGATGATGATGATGATATCGGGAAAGTGATGATGATCGTGGTGGTGGTGGTGGTGGTGGGATAGTAGTGTTGATAATGATGATGATGATGGTGATAACGTGATGATGAGGATAGTGGTGATGAGGATGATGATGACGATGATAACGATATTGGGAAAGTGATGATGATGATGATCGTGGTGGTGGTGGTGGTGGGATAGTTGTGTTGATAATGATGATGATAATGGTGATAACGTAATGATGAGGATGGTGGTGATGATGATGATGACGATGATAATGATGTTGGGAAAGTGATGATGATCGTGGTGGTGGTGGTGGTGGTGGTGGTAGGATGGTAGTGTTGAGGGGGAGGAAGAGGACGATGATGAAGACGGTGGGATGATGATGATATTGGTGGTGGTGGTGGTGGTGATGGTGGTGGTAGTGGTAGTAGTGGTGGTGGTTGTGGTGGTGCTGGTGATGATGATGATGATGATGATGATGATGGTGGAGGACGATGATGAGGATAGTGGGATGGTAATGATCATGATGATGATTATGATGATGATGAGGGGGTGGGGGGAGAAGGAGGAGGAGGAGGAGGAGAGGATAGTGCAAAAATGCTGTTACTCACTCTTCCTGTGTATCAGTTTTGTTACATTCGGTATACGTCGATGCCACTGTATGTCTTATTTTTCACCCGCTCTCGCTAGTCTCTGTCTATTTGCTGTTCTCCGTCTGTCTGTATATTTGTTGGTCTGTCTCTCTGTCTCTCTGCCTACCTGTCTCTCTGTTTGACTACCTGTCTGTCTTTGACTGTCTGTTTCTATGAATGTATGCATGCATCTGCGTGTGTGTGTGTGTGTGTGTGTGTGTGTGTGTGTGTCTATGTGTGTGTGTTTCATGTTTGTGTGCATGTGTGTGTGTGTGTGTGTGTGTGTGTGTGTGTGTGTGTGTGTGTGTGTGTGTGTGTGTTCGTGTGTTCGTGTGTGTATGTGTACATGGGGAAGTACATGCGTGTGTGTGTGTGTGTGTGTGTGTGTGTGTGTGTTTCATGTCTGTCTGCACGTGTGTGTGTGTGTGTGTGTGTGTGTGTGTGTGTGTGTGTGTGCGTTCGTGTGTGTTTGTGTACATGGGGAAGTACATGCGTGTGTGTGTATGTGCATGCGTTCATGCGTGCGCGCGTGTATGTGTGTGTTGTGTGTGCCAGTTTTAGTATAAAAACAGTAGGTAAGCACATCGTTTGTGCTGAATTTTGCTTTACATAGGTGTGAAAAAGAAAGAGAGGGAGGGAGGGGTGAGGGATGAAGAGGGAAAGAGAGGGAGAGGGAGGAAAAAAATGAGAAAGGGAGGTACAGCGACAAGACAAGACAAGACAAAATTCTTTATTTCCGAGGATAATAGATAAGCACTGATGCACGTTTATCACCCAGTCCTCAGAAGAGAGGAAGAAAGACAGAGAGACTGAGAGACAGAGGGAGGGAGGGAGAGAGAGGAACAAAGAGAGAGAGAGAGCGGGGGGAGAGAGACAGAGAGAGGGAGGGAGAGAGAGGAAGGAAGAGAGACAGACAGACGGAGAGAGAGAGACAGAGAGACGGAGAGAGAGAGAGAGATACGGAGAGAGAGGAAGAGAGAGACAGAGACATAGACGGAGAGAGAGAGACAGAGAGACGGAGAGAGAGGAAGAGAGAGACAGAGACATAGACGGAGAGAGAGAGAGAGACGGAGAGAGAGACAGACGGAGAGAGAGGGAGAGAGAGAGAGAGACAGAGAGGGAGACAGAGAGACGGAGAGAGAGAGAGAGACGGAGAGAGACACAGAGAGAGGACTGAACTGAACTGAACTGAATAAATTTTATTTTGAGACAGACAGACAGACAGACAGACAGACAGGGACAGGCACAGAAAGAGAGGGGGTACAGAGAAGAGACAGAGAGACACAGACAGAGACAGACAGGGGGAGATGGGGGGTGGAGAGAGGGACAATGAAGTATACGGGGGCAGATGGGACACGCGGAGAAATGGAGCAGCTGTCCATCACTGCGATATCACAAGAACGGCAGACCCGACTGCAACGGATGTGATGCTCCGATGGGTCAGACAGGGGAAGTTGTGCAGTTATTAGCTCCCCTGACTGATCGGGTTGGGGGCGCTGTGCCGATGTGAGTGTTATGGAGAATTTTGCTTTGCATAGGTGTAAAAAAGAAAGAGAGGGAGGGAGGGGTCAGGCAGGGGTGAGCGATGAAGAGGGAAAGAGAGGGAGAGGGAGGAAAAACTGAGAAAGGGAGGTACAGCGACAAGACAAGACGAGACAAGACAAAATTCTTTATTTCCGAGGATAATAGATAAGCACTGATGTACGTTTATCACCCAGTCCTCAGAAGAGAGGAAGAAAGAGAGAGACGGAGAGACTGAGAGACAGAGGGAGGGAGGGAGAGAGAGGAACAAAGAGAGAGAGAGAGCGGGGGGAGAGAGACAGAGAGAGGGAGGGAGAGAGAGGAAGGAAGAAAGAGAGACAGACAGACGGAGAGAGAGAGACAGAGAGACGGAGAGAGAGAGAGATACGGAGAGAGAGGAAGAGAGAGACAGAGACATAGACGGAGAGAGAGAGACGGAGAGAGAGGAAGAGAGACGGAGAGAGAGAGAGAGAGACGGAGAGAGAGACAGACGGAGAGAGAGAGAGAGGGAGAGAGAGAGAGAGACAGAGAGGGAGACAGAGAGACGGAGAGACGGAGAGAGAGAGAGACAGAGAGAGAGAGGACTGAACTGAACTGAATAAATTTTATTTTGAGAGAGACAGACAGACAGACAGACAGACAGGGACAGGCACAGAAAGAGAGGGGGTACAGAGAAGAGAGAGACACAGACAGAGACAGACAGGGGGTGTGGGGGTGGAGAGAGGGACAATGAAGTATACGGGGGCAGATGGGACACGCGGAGAAATGGAGCAGCTGTCCATCACTGCGATATCACAAGAACGGCAGACCCGACTGCAACGGATGTGATGCTCCGATGGGTCAGACAGGGGAAGTTGTGCAGTTATTAGCTCCCCTGACTGATCGGGTGGGGGGCGCTGTGCCGATGTGAGTGTTATGGAGAAGTGATGAGATGTTTGGCGCACTACTGGCCTCCTTTTTTTTCTTTTTCTTTCTTTCTTTTTTTTTCTTTTCTTTTTCTTTCTTTCTTTCTTTTTTTTCTTTTTTTTTCCGCTGCAGATTAAAAATAGGTCTGATTCTGCGTGGTGGGTATACTTCTTGTCACTGTAGTTGGCTGTCTATTTTTATTTCTCTGTTTCGAAATTTTCTGTCAGTCTCAGTCTGTGTTTTATTCCTCTCTCTCTCTCTCTCTCTCTCTCTCTCTCTCTCTCTCTCTCTCTCTCTCTCTCTCTCTCTCTCTCTCTCCCTGTTTATCTGTCTGTCTCTCTCTCTCTCTCTCTCTACCTCTTTCTCTCTCTGTCTCTCTCTCCCTCTGTCTGTCTCTCTCTCTCTCTCTGTCTCTCACTCTCCGTCTCTCTCTCTCTCACCCCCACACCCCTCTCCCTTCTCTGTCTATCTGTCTGTCACTCTCTCTTCTCCTCCACGCCCCCCACCCCACCCCCACTCCCCCCCACTCCTTTCTCATTTACTCACTTTGACATATCTGAAAGATGTATCTGTCAATGATAAGTAGGTGGGGTGAATTTCTCGGTAGTGTCGCTTGATTAGGGCACGGTGCTGATAAACAAACACACTCTCTGCAAAAGATACGTAGAAGAGGGAGTCAGTGTGAAAGAAACCGATGCTTTGACAAAGAAGAGAAGGTAAGAGACACACACAGAGACAGAGGCAGAGAGAGAGACACAGACACAGAGACACAGAGAGACAGACACTAGAGAGAGAGAGAGACAGAAAGACACAGAGAGACAGAGACACAGAGAGAGACAGAAACACAGCAGAGACACACAGAGTGAGAGAGTGATAGAGACAGGGAGATAGAGACTTGGAGATCAAGACAGAAACAGAGAAAAACATAGAATAGAGCAGAGCAGAGAGAGAGAGAGAGAGAGAAAGACAGAGACAAAGACACAGAGAGAGAGAGACAGAGAGAGAGGGTCAAATAGACTGATGACAAAAGCAAAATGTCAGCAGTATGTTCATAGCACCCCGCGAAAAACATTCATCATCCCTTCTCTCCCTTCCCTGTGTGAGAGGTTAAAAGTTGAAGGTCGAATAGCCTGTTCCGACCATTGGGGCGGAGAATTCACATCCACCGTTGTCTTCCTCTTCTTCTTCTTCCTTCGTTCGTTCGTGGGCTGCAACTCCCACGTTCATGAGTGGGCTTTTACGTGTATGACCGTTTTTAGCCCGCTATGTAGGCAGCCATACTCCGTTTTCTGGGTTGTGCATGCTGGGTATGTTCTTGTTTCCATAACCTACCGAACGCTGACATGGATTACAGGATCTTTGATCTGCGTATTTGATCTTCTGCTTGCATATACACACACGAAAGGGGTTCAGGCACAAGCAAGTCTGCACATAATTACGTTGACGTGGGAGATGGGATAAATCTCCACCCTTCACCCACCAGGCGCCGTTACCGAGATTCGAACCCCGGACCCTCAGATTGAAAGTCCAACGCTTTAACCATTCGGCTATTGCGCCCAGCATCCACCGTGTCAAATTTTAGGGAGTGGCTTAGGAGGGCGAGGCCCAATCCCCTCTTCTGCTGTGTTCACCTTCTCCGACCGAAGTGGAGAATATACGTATTTTATGCTATTCATACCCCTCCTCCACACTTCATGATCTGTGATCATCTGCAGGTGTACATACGCACAATCTCAATCGTCAGCTGGTGGAGATCATATTTGTGTAAACCGAGGCCACCAACCCGATTAAGACAGGGAAAGTGAGGTGGGGAGGGGGGAGCCAGGAGAGACAGAGACAAAGAGAGATAGGTGAAAACAGAGAGAGAGACAGAGACAAAGAGAGAAGTGGAGACAGAGAGAGAGAGAGACAAAGAGAGATAGGTGGAAACAGAGAGAGGGGGGGAGACAGAGACACAGAGAGAGGGGGAGACAAAGAGATGGGTAGAGACACAGAGAGAGAAATAGGTAGAGACAGGGAGAGACAGAGACAAAGAGAGATAGGTGTAGACAGAGACAAAGAGAGGTGTAGACAGAGAGAGACAAAGACAGAGACAAAGAGAGATAGGCGGAGACAGAGAGAGAGACAGAGACAAAGAGAGAGGCGGGGACAGAGATAGACAGAGACAAAGAGAGAAGCGGAGACAGACAAAGACAATGAATGAGACAGAGCGAGAGACAGAGACAAAGAGAAATAGGCGGAGACAGAGAGACAAAGAGAGAGGCGGAGACACAGAGAGAGAGAGGCGGAGACAGAGAGAGAGACAGAGACAGGGAGGAGCAAGGAAGGGCAGGGGTGCACATCCCATCTGATCATTTCTCCATAACACTCAAAGTCGGCTCAGCGCGCCACCTAGCGATATGTCAGGGGAGCTAATAACTGCAGAGCTTCTGCGTCTGATTTGTGGCTTCCATCAGCGGCGGGATCAGGAATGTGTGCCTGACAAATCACTTGATGGCCTTCTGTGCCCCCTGTGAGGGGGGGTAGAGTCTCTCTCTCTCTGTCTTTCTCTTCCTCTCTCTCTCTCTTTCTCTCTCTTTCTCCTTCTCTCTCTCTCTTTCTCTCTCTCCCCCCTCACTCTCTCTTTGTCTCTATCTCTGTCTTTCTCTCCCTCTCTCTTTCTCTCCCTCACCCTCTCTCTCTCTCTCTCTTTCTCTCTCTTTCTCTGTCTGTCTCTGTCTCTGTCTCTCTCTCTCTTCACTCTATCTCTCTATGTCTGTGTCTGTGTATGTCTGTCTCTGTCTCTCTCTCTTCACTCTGTCTCTATCTCCCTCTCTCTCTCTCTGTCTGTTTGTGTGTTTGTCTGTCTGTCTCTGTCTCTGTCTCTCTCTCAACTGTGTCTCGCTCTTTCTTTCTAATCCTGTTTCACACATAGAGACGTACATACACAGACACACGGACATACAGACATATACACATTCACACAGACACAGACACATAGAGACATACAGACACACAGACACACACAGACACACAGACACACACACACACACATTCACATCCCTCTCCACCTCTCTTTCTCTACTCTTTTTACCTTTTCCTCTCTCTATCTCTCTCTCTATTTCCTTTCGCCCCCCCCCCCTCCCCCCCCCCCCCCCCCCCCCCCCCCCCTTCCCCTCCCTCTTCTCTCTCTCTCTTTCCCTCTCTTTCTCACTCTTCTTGTCTCATGGCAGCCAAGGCAAATGGATTTTTTTTTTAAGAACTCAAACCCTGTGCAAGTTCGAAATGCTTTATCATCCAGTTTTGGGGGTTTTTTTGGGGGGGTTTTGCTGGTTTCAAACTCTTCGCGAAATATCACTACACCACCCAGACAGACGGACAGACAGGGAGAGGCAAATTAAAATTACGAGAGACAGATACTAAACGATGGCGCTCGAGCATGTAATCACACACGCACGCACGCACGCACGCACACACACACACACACACACACACACCGCTCGTGGGTGCTGAGTTGTGATCTGAAAGGCCGATGATCCGTCCAATAAGGTTGTGAAGGCTGACCTATTTTAATCTGTCCCCATGGTCAAGGTAATGGGGCAACTGAAGTGTCTTCAAATTCCAAATGGCCGGAAAAGACCCCAAGGTCATGGGCCAATCGGAAACAAAGTGTAGTGAGGTTACCAGGTTAGTTTGAATATATATTTCGTGTATATTGAATTTGAACGTAATTAGAATCAAATGATAAATCTAAATACTGATCACTGCGATATGCACTTTTTCTTTCCAAAGCCTCAATGATTTATCGATGACATAGAAGTAATAAATAGGAGAAAAAGAAATTCCTCTGGACACAAACGACTTACCCAACCAACCAAACATAATTTAAAAAATCGAACACAACTACAGAAGAATGTGTTTGGTGGTTGGTCCCATAAGTCTGGTTCTGGTGCTTAGATTTACTTCAAATCTTGCAGCAACATTGTTGTTTACATGTTGCTGCTGTTGCTACTACGGTTGCTGCTGCTGCCTCTGACGCTGCTATATTTATTGTTGTTTTGATACTGTTGTTGCTGCTGTTGTTGTTGTTGCTGTTGTTGTTAATGTTGCAGCTGCTCCCTGTTGTTGTTCTTCTTCTTCTTCCTGGTGTTGTTGCTGCTGTTGTCCACATGGTTGAAAACGCACGCGGATCACAGGATTTTTTTTTTTTTTGTTGTTGTTGTTGTTAGAAGCAATTAGTATTCCTGTGCGTAATCATAGATCACGAGAAATCTTTTTTCTCTCTTTATCTGGAATTTATCCTTTTCAAAGCTCTAGTATGGGAAGATAAGGACGAAGAGCAAAAGAAGAAGCCCCCATTTACTGTTTTCGTTGTTGTTAACAAAATGCAGCAAGGATGACAGGGCCGCTCAAACCCATGTCGTTTTATTCAACACTTTCGTTCCTGACAGCAACTGATTTGTTTTACCCGCCAGCTGATGTCATTCATTTTGTCACCTAAAATCAGTTTCCGTCTAGCATTCCAAGGGGAGTCCTGGCTGCCTGTACAAGGTGAGCCCAACCCACAGACCCAGGGCCCTGTTTCCACTACTTACGCGATATCTCGGTCAGCCCACAAAACATCCAATCAAATCACACGGTCTCATTTAATGCGGGTATCAGTGGCCGCGCATGCGCAATCGCTCGTGGGCGACTGACATCAACAGCGGTATGGAAAGCTGATTTTTTTTTTTTTTTTAAATGAAGAAGAAGAAGAAGAAAAGATGGAGTGAAGATTTATGAGAGGAGTCTCGGGCATGCGACACGTTTGTGGAATGATGATGAAAAATGGCAAACTGCTTTTGTCAAACTGATGGGAAATGACAAACCGTTTTTGTCAAACTGATATATAAAAAAAAAATAAAAAAATAAAAAAAGAATGGCAAGCTGTTATTGCCAAGCTTATGAAAAATGGGAAATTGCTTTTGTCAAATTGAAATCTCTTTCGTCACCCCCTTGTCATCCCACGCATTGAAGCTGGTGAGGTGGTAAGAGGAACAGACACGCGTTTTGTGGTGTCCGAATAACGCTATGAAGCACGGGCTCATGGACATGTAAATGAACACGCACACACACACACACACACACACACACACACACACACACACACACACAGAGGCAGATAACAGACATATAGGCAGAGACAGATACACAGACAGACAGACAGAATTTGTCAAAGATGGAAAGACAGAGGGAGACAAAGGGAGAGGGAGAGAGGGGGGAGTGAGAGAGGGAGAGGGGGGACAGACAGACAGACAGAATTTGTCAAAGATGGAAAGACAGAGAGAGACAAAGGGAGAGGGAGAGAGGGGGGAGGGAGAGAGGGAGAGGGGGGACAGACAGACAGACAGAATTTGTCAAAGATGGAAAGACAGAGAGAGACAGACAAAGGGAGAGGGAGAGAGGGGGGGAGTGAGAGAGGGAGAGGGGGGACAGACAGACAGAGACAGACTGACAGAGGGACAGAAAGAAACAAGGGGGAAGAGGATCACCTTGAGAGTTCCAGTTGTTCGGAAATCGAGTCTGTTTCTGCAAGCCCGTTTCAGCGTTTGTTTTGATCAGTCAAACTGTTTGGAACGAATGATGACATCAGTTTAAAACGAAAGCTTAGAAGGGAAAGGAGTATAAAAATAAAAAATAATACTTACAAAATATAAAATTAAAAAAACGGGGAAGACGTGGAGACATACTTTGCTGTTTTTCATGATAAAAAGCTTATGTTATGAGACATAAACTAAGGAAATAATGGGAGGGGGGGGGGCGGAGCAGACGTAGACGAAATGATGAGAAAAAAAATGTATAAGAACATTTTTTTTAAAGCAGTTTTTGTATCGTGACATTTGACAAAGATGATGTTCGTTATTCATGGACATTTTCTTGCTCTTGTTGTTGTTGTTCTTCTTCTTCTGCCTCCTTTTCTTCTTGTTCTTGTTCTTGTTCTTCTTCTTCGTCGTCGTCTTCTTCTTCTTTGAATACAACTAACACGTTCACTCGTATCCACAAGAGAGCTTTTATGCGTTTGACTGTATTTCCCCCTATATTTAGGCAACCATACTCAGTTTTGGGGATGCATATACTGGTTAAGTTCGTCAGTGTTTCCATAACCCACAGGACGTCGACATGAACACTGAATCTGATCTTAAAAGTAGTTGTTTGATCTGATCTGTGTGCATATACACACGAAGCGGGTTTAGGCAGAAGCAGGTCGGGTTCGTGTCTTGGCCTGGGAGATCGGGTAAGAACTGATCACTCCACGCGTGCAGTGCTGGCTTAGTGGTAATGTGTCCGCCTGGGAAGCGAGAGAATTCAAGCGCACTGGTTCAAATCCCACAGTCGCCAGTATTTTCTCCCCTTCCACTAGGCCTTGAATGGTGGTCTGGACGCTAGTCATTCGGATGAGACGATAGACTGAGGTCCTGTGTGTAGCATGCATTTAGCGCAGGTAAAAGAACCCACGGCAACAAAAGGGTTGTCCCTGGCAAAATTATACAGAAAAATCCACTTCGATAGGAAAACAAATATAATTGCAGGCAAAAAAAACAACAACAACAAAAGTTGGCACTCTCAGTGTAGCGACGCGCTCTGCCTGGGGAGAGCTGTCGAAATTTCACACAGAGAAGTCTGTTGAAATCTGACAAGAAGAGTAATACAATAATCCATCGGGTGCCGCCACCAGGATTCGAACCCAGGAGGCTCAAATCTGACGCTTTAACCACCCGGCTCACGCAGATCACATGCAATAGTTGTTGAAACTATATGTAAAAAAATAAATAAATAAATATTTACCCAACAACTATCGTTTCGACGACGTGCAGAAGATCCGTGTCGACAGAAACGAAACGAAATATTCCAAGATAAACAAATGCACACTCCTTCTCCACCGAGCCACGAGGTATTCAAAAAGGAAATCAGAAGGAGGAGAAGAAAAGAGGGATGAGGTACATAAAACATTAAACCATTTACATAATAAAAATCATTATTTACGAGACAGTAAAATAGAATAGGACAGTAAACAACAAAATAAGATACCAATGAAACAGACTATCAACGAACGCTAAACAACAGGATCTCTATGTGTGTGTGTGTGTGTGTGTGTGTGTGTGTGTGTGTGTGTGTGTGTGTGTGTGTGTGTGGCACAAACACGCACTCACACACACGCACTCAAACACAGACAGGGACGCACACCCGCGCGCGCGAACACAAGCACACGCATACGCTCATGAATACGAACGTAGAGAAGAGTAATTATTGTGTTTGATAAATCACAGACAGACGTAAAGACAGACAGACACAGAGGGATGCACAGAGTCGTGATATTCTCCTCTCCTTCGCATAATGTTTCTAAGGATTGACAGAGACAGAGACGTAGACAGAATGAATGAATGAACTGAAGGATGGATGGATTGATGGATGGATGGATGGGTGGATTGATTGAGTGAGTAACTGACTGATTAATTTGTTGATTGATTGATGTTTGATGCATTTTAGTCATGGGAACATATTATACATATATCGGGATTTCGCGGAACGGTTTATATGCATTTAGCATTTAGCGAAATATACTCTACATAAGACAACAGATTAGATTTCACCAAATGACATCAGATTCACACACACACACACACACACACACACACACACACACACACACACACACACACACACACACACACACACACACACACACACACACTAGTGGAGTGATGGCCTAGAGGTAACGCGTCCGCCTTGGAAGCGAGAGAATCTGAGTGCGCTGGTTCGAATCACGGTTCAGCCGCCGATATTTTCTCCCCCTCCACTAGACCTTGAGTGGTGGTCTGGACGCTAGTCATTCGGATGAGACGATAAACCGAGGTCCCGTGTGCAGCATGCATTTAGCGCACGTAAAAGAACCCACGGCAACAAAAGGGTTGTTCCTGGCAAAATTCTGTAGAAAAATCCACTTCGATAGGAAAAATAAATAAAACTACACGCAGGAAAAAATACCAAAAAAATGGGTGGCGCTGTAGTGTATCGACGCGCTCTCCCTGGGGAGAGCAGCCCGAATTTCACACAGAGAAATCTGATGTGATAAAAAGAAATACAAATACTATGAAGCAATTCGATGCAAGGTGAAACCTGATCAGGTAACCAGCTGTCTATCACTTCACTCTTGTGTCAGGGTTGAATCCCCATTTCTCTTATCATTTTCACGTTTCCTCTGAAATAACATTATTTGACCTTAGGTGAATACAATAACAAAGAGAGACAGACGGACAGACAGACACACAAACATACAGACATTTACAGAGAGACAGAGACAGAGCGACAGAGAGAAAGAGAGAATGAATGAATGAATGAATGAATGAATGTTTATTTTCCAAAGGTGGAGATATCAGCATACTGGCAGACTTACACATCTGCCGTTATTCTAAAAGAAGCACAAACGTATACACATATAGATGTGTGTGTGTGTGAGAGAGAGAAAGAGAGACAGACAGACAGACAGACAGACAGAGACAGAAAGGAAGAGAGAGACAGAGACAAAGAGACACAGAGACAGAGACACAGAGAGAGAAGAAAAGGAAGAGAGAGACAGAGACACAGAGAGAGAGACAGAGAGAGAGACAAAGACAGAGACAGACAGAGAGGAAGAGAGAGACAGAGATACAGAGAGAGGGGAAGAGGAAGAGAGAGACACAGAGAGAGAGAGGAAGAGGAAGAGAGAGACACAGAGAGAGAGGGGAAGAGGAAGAGAGAGACACAGAGAGAGAGAGGAAGAGAGAGACAGAGACACAGAGAGAGAGACAGAGAGGAAGAGAGAGACAGAGACACAGAGAGAGAGGAAGAGAGAGACAGAGAGAGAGAGGGGAAGAGGAAGAGAGAGACAGAGACACAGAGAGAGAGAGGAAGAGAGAGACAGATATAGAGAGGAAGGAAGAGAGAGCGACAGAGACATTGACAAAGAGAGTAAGGACGTAATAAAACGATGCGTCCTAACCCCTAAAGAGTACAACGTGGACAAATATTAGCAATCAAGAGGAGTGGTCGCCAGTCTGCTGTGCATTCGTTACAAACTCCCTCAAGATTCCACAGAATGGATCCTGATTTCAGGCATCATTTCCCAAACATTCATCAAATCAGAACGACACTAAACACACTGAAGAGTTGGTTGGGGGGGGGGGGGGAGTAAAGAATCCAGCATGCAAACTAACACAATAAAAACATTCGTTTTGAACGACAAGCGCTTGAGAAGCTTAATTTCTTAAAGCGTTAACAGCTATGATATTTTACCCTGTTTATAGAACGCTTTTTATCAATGAAAATATATGAATCAACTGCATATCGACGGGCGCAGTAGCCACTGGACTTCTAATCTTAGGGTCTTGTATTCGAATCCCAGCCGCCTCTGGTTTGTGAAAGGTGGGGATTTCTCCGATCTCCCAGGTCAACATAATGTTGAAGAAATGCACACACCTGGATTCATCCACACAGAGCTCAATGGAGACAGAAGGGAGAACGGCTTTTCTTTTTATTTATTTTTTTTATTTTTTATTCCATCTTTTGGTTTTATAATTTTGTCACAGCATCACAAGAAATCATCCCGTTAGTGTCGCTGCGCAACATTAAAGCACATTCATTATGATTTAATGTACGAAGACATATTTTTCTTTAAATATTGGACGCTTCTGTGCATAAACTAAACAAATACATACGTAAAGCCACTCACACGCACGCACGCACGCATGCACGCACACACACAGACATACACACACACACACACACACACACACACACACACACACAGACACACTGACACACACACACACACACACACACACACAGACACACACAGTAGGACGGCTTTGTCTTGTGACGCACCACACACCTAGTCTTTGCCCATTCTGATGATAGAAATGTCAGTTGGTGCGGGGGAGGGGCGGGGGTTAGGGGGGGACAGGTGGGGGGGAGTTTGCCAGTGCGCGGTCGTCTGACGTCTGCTGATGTGTGGAAAGTGGGTTGAAGGGAGAAGATGATGAAGCGGGGATTCATGGCACAGATGTCTGCTGGTGCCACTTCTAAAGAACGATGACCGGGAATCATAAAGTGCTCCATCCACGAAACTGAACCCCCTCAGCTCCTCCAGTTCAGTTGCAGTTTCAGTTTCAGTTTCAGTTTCTCAAGGAAGCGTCGCTGTGTTCGGACAAATCCATACACGCTACACCACATCTGCTTGGCAAGAGCCTGACCAGCAGCGTAACCCGACGCGCTTTGTCAGGCCTTGAGTGCATGCATACACATTTGTGTTCCTGTCAGAGTGGATTTCTTCTACATTGTTTTGCCAGAGATCAACTCTTTCGTTGCCATGGGTTCTTTTTTTAGTGCGCCAAATGCGTCCTGCACACGGGACCTTGATTTGTCGTCTCAACCGAATGACCAGACGCTCTGTTTGATTTTCCTGTCAAATTTCGGGGGGGTGGGGGGGGGAAGAGGTGCGTGTGGGGGGGGGGGGGACGAGACCAAGGTTCGAACCCAGACACTCACGGACACTGTAATGGCAGACTAGCGTCTTAACCATTCTGCCACCTCCCTGCTTGTTTTTTGTTTGTTTTGTTTGTGTTGTTTGTTTTTTTGTTTTTTTATTAAAAAATAAGAAAAGAAAAACTGTGAAAAGCTACATGGAAGAAAAAGAAACACCTGTTGGTGCTGGGGAGGACCCAGAGAAGCACTGTCTCCACCCGCCCTTGGAACAATCCTGCACCACCCTTGGAGGCCTGCGTTGTGTTCACGATGGGTGCAGGCATGCACATGACACTCCATTTAGAATTCAAGGGACATAACTGCTCCCGAACAGAGGCAAAAGAGACCACAGGATGCAACTCGCGACAGCCTTAAAAGAAGTATCCCCATGGGTGTACCAGCCAGTATTTCATGACTGCAGAGCCCACCGGCAAAAGACACCACCCTCCGGCTGCTGAGCACACCCCACAGACCAAACCGCCCCTGCCCGCAGACAGATGAAGACAGTGCCACTCCAGACACAGCCATACGGTCTTATGTGCCCTCAAGAGAGAATCCCATCAGACAGAGAGACAGACAAACAGACGGACAAGATACAGACAGATGGAATTTCGAGTTGCACGTGAAAAAATTTGAGACTTAAACCTTCACTTTCTATTTCTTGGGGGCGTACAAATGTACGGACTGATCAATGCACGTTACACAGCACCTGCTTAAGAAATAAACATGCACACTTTTTGCTTTAAACCCAAAGAGACAAGAACACAGCATCTTGTGCAATGGTGTTGTGTTGTATTACAATGCAAATAAGGGAAATATCCCCCAATAAACAAAATCGATAAACACATAAATAAATCGATAAAACGATAAATAAGTAAGTATATACATAAACAGATAAACAAATAGATAAATGAATAGATAAATAGAAAGATGAATAAATAAATTAATAAATAAATAAACATGCTTACAACCACAGCTCCTCAGAAAGGAATACCCCCCTTCCCAACTCCCGCCCACCCCCCTCCCACAAAAAAGAGCTGAGGATGCCCTTCGCTATCGGGGACGGAACCACCAATCCATCCGCCACACCACCCACTCACGAAGCCTACAGCCAATCAGATCACAGAATCTCATTTCGTGCTGGGGGGTGGGGGGGGCGGATCATAGACGCACGTGCTGGGTCAACCGACACGTCAACGGAGGTGTTATGGAGGCCAATGAAAATATGACAGAGTGAGAATTGATGGGGTTGAAATGACGGCACCCGCCACGCCTGTGAAATGCTGATGGCAGATATGACTGAAGTGAAGTGTGCGTGGGGAGGAGGGGGGGTGGGGGGGCGGGAAATGGGGCGCGCGCGCGCGTGTGTGTCAGTGTCTGTCTGTCTGTGTGAGAGAGAGTGTGCGTGTCAGTGTGTGTGTGTGTGTGGTGTCACAGTGTGTGTGTGTGTGTGCGCGCGCGCGTATATATGTGTGAGAGAGCGAGAGAGCTCGCGCGTGTGTGTGTGTGTGTCTGTATGTGTCTGTGTCTGTGTGTCTGTGTGTGTGTGTGTGTGTGTGTGTGTGGTGTCACGGTGTGTGTGTGTGCGCGCGCGTGTATATGTGTGAGAGCGCGCGCGCGCGCGCGCGCGTGTGTGTGTCTGTGTGTGTCTGTGTGTGTGTGTGTTGGGGGTCTGGGATTGAAGCTGAACTCTGAGTAATGACGGGAATGGACTGAGACACGAGACAAGAGGCCTGCTCTGTGTGTCGGCGAAACGGAAAGACTGAAGAAGAGAGAAAGAGTTAAGAGAGAGAGAGAGATGGGACGGGTGAGAGAAAGTGGGGGGTGGGGGAGAGAGAAAAGGAGATAGAGAAACAGATAGACAGGGACAGAGAGACAGACAGGGACAGAGAGACAGACAGAGAAACACAGGGAAAGTAACTGAGAAATGGAGGGCGAGCAAGACAGAGGGGGACAGAGAGAGAGTCAGAGATAGAGACACAGAGACACAAAGAGAGTGTGTGTGTGTGTGTGTGTGTGAGAGAGAGAAAGAGGGGGCGGGTGGGCAGAGAGATAAACAGACAGATATATGAGAGAGAGAGAGAGAGAGAGAGAGAGAGAGAGAACTGGGAAATGTAACAGAGAAGGACATCGATGAGGAGCCTGAGAAACATGTGGAGTGATGGCCTAGAGGTAACGCGTCCGCCTAGGAAACGAGAGAATCTGAGCGCGCTGGTTCGAATCACGGCTCAGCCGCCGATATTTTCTCTCCCTCCACTAGACCTTGAGTGGTGGTCTGGACGCTAGTCATTCGGATGAGACGATAAACCGAGGTCCCGTGTGCAGCATGCACTTAGCGCACGTAAAAGAACCCACGGCAACAAAAGGATTGTTCCTGGCAAAATTCTGTAGAAAAATCCACTTCGATAGGAAAAGCAAATAAAACCGCACGCAGGAAAAAATACAAAAAAATGGGTGGCGCTGTAGTGTAGCGACGTGCTCTCCCTGTGGAGAGCAGCCCGAATTTCACACAGAGAAATCTGTCGTGATAAAAAGAAATACGAATACAAATACAAAAAATAAAAAAACAGGGAGAGTTCAGAAACAGAGGGAAAGGGAGACAGTGAGAAAGACAGACAGACAGAGACAGAGACACACAGAGAGAGATAACTGGGGAGAGATAAAGAAAAAGAGAAAGAATATGTGTTTGTGTATGAGACAAAGGATGGGGTGGAAACAGACAGACAGAGGCAGACAGGAGAGAGACAGAGAGAGATAGTGAGAACTGGGGAAAGCCGAGAATGAGAAAGGGGACAGAGGGGTGGAAAGAGAGAGGGAGAAAGAGACTGACAGACAACAGACAGACTGAAAGACAGACAGACAGACAGACAGACCGAAGACAGTCACATGCGCACGTACACTTCCAAATTTTCTTCGTCGTAACTCAGAAGTCAGCTGAGCACTCACCATTTGTCAGGGGAGCTAATTACAGCGCAGCTGACAGAGCTCAGTTTCGGCTCCATCACGTGCAGATCAGGGGAGAAAATTGAAAGGGGGGAAAACGGGCCAGACTGGATTATCTACCTTCCCTTGTACTTTTTTTTTCTTTTTTTTTCTCCCCAATAAAATTTTTGTGTTAAGTGTTGTCTCCCTCTCTGTATCTGTTCATCCCCATCTCTCTTTTTTTCTCTCACTATCTCTCTGTGTCTCTCCTTGTTTCTATCTCTATCAGTAGTAGTAGTAGTAGTAGTAGTGGTAGTGGTAGTGTCAGTAGTCACAGTAGTGGTGGTAGTAGTATTTACCATTGTTATTATTTTTGTGTCTTATCGTTACTGTTTTTGTTGTCACAAGGACAGGTTGGAAGACTAGGCAATGCCTAAAATCTTTATCCTTGAGTAATAAAGTTTTTGAATCTTGAACCTCTCTTTGCCAGTGTTTATATCTCTATGTCTCTCTTTGTTTTTCTCTATGATCTCTCTGCCTCTTTCTCATTCTCTCGGTCTGTCTCTGTTTCTCTCCCACCCTCTTTCACTCTTCTCGTTTCAGCGACCAGAGTGAGCTTTCACTGACACGTGTTGTATGGTATTAACAACGGCGCCATTTTGTCGGTCATACAACGAGTTCTCTCCATAACTGAACCTGGCACAGGAGGCTGACAATGTTTGTTGGGAGGAAGGTGGCAGAATGGTTACGACGCTCAGCTGCCAATACAGAGAGTCCGTGAGGGTGTGGGTTCGAATCCCGCTCTCGCCCTTTCTCCTAAGTTTGACTGGAAAATCAAACTGAGCGTCTAGTCTTTCGGATGAGACGATAAACCGAGGTCCCGTGTGCAGCACGCACTTGGCGCACTGAAAAAGAACCCATGGCAACGAGAGTGTTGTCCTCTGGCGAAATTACGTAAAATGAAATCCACTTTCATAGGTACACAAATATGTAAGCATGTAAGCATGCACTCAAGGCCTGACTAAGCGCGTTGGGTTATGCTGCTGGTCAGGCATCTGCTCAACAGATGTGGTGTAGCGTGTATGGATTTGTCCGAACGCAGTGACGCCTCCTTGAGAAAGTGAAACTGAAACTGAAACTGTTGGGAATATAACGTGCGTGTGAATTTGATCTTCTGTGTGTGTGTGTGTGTGTGTGTGTGTGTGTGTGTGTGTGTGTGTGTGTGTGTGTGTGACATACGCAGAAGGTTCAGACACTGAGCAGGGAAAATTGAAAAAAAAAAAATCAACAACAACAAATATCATCTTAACTTTATTAACTATGCTGCTGCCAGGAATCGACACACGAGGCCTCACAGGTCCTCAGTTGTCAGCGGGCCGCACGGCAAGCCCAACGCTGTATCCACTCAAAATTCCAGCGTCGTCTCAGTGGGTGGAGAGTTCACTTTCCCTGATCTCTTTATCGCTCCGTCCCTCTCCGCGTCCATGGATCCCAACGTGGCGTCTGTCGACGGGTCAGCCCATAAACTCCCTTTCCATCATATTTTCTTCGAGCCCTTGTAGACCCCAGCAGACGGCAAGACGACCGCGCACGCGCGTCCGCTGATCCCGCAGTAAACGAGATTGTCGTGATCTGATTGGCGCACAATTCCTGAGTGGGGGTCCCCCCGTCCCCCACCCCGAACCCCCCCGGATGTCGCAAGTGAAAAACCCACCCTCAGAAGGGATTTTATTCTTCTTTTTTTTCTCTCTCTCTCTCTTTTTAAAATTTTCTTTTCTTTTGTTATTTTCTTCTTTTTTTTATCTTTTCATTTCTTATTTCCATTATGTTTTTGTTATCATTTCTTTCTTTTTCTGTCCAATCGATCAAAGCAGTGCTAGAACTTGAGGATGGCACATAGACATATATATAGATGTATATGTATCTCAGGTGGGTCGTACAGTAGGAAGCCCAGGCATAAACAGAATGGGGGCGTAACGGTCGTAGAATGACTCCTTCCATGGATGTACTCCTGGGAGTATTTTTTGTGCATGTCTAAGGTCTACTCAATGGGAGCAAAAACAACCCGACACCCCCACCTCCCACTCTCTTCCCGATGAATGTATCGCACCCCTCTCCCAGTCCCCTCAGTTGCCCCCACACCCCCATGGAAAGTGACACTGACCTCCGATTTTTACTTAGATTTGACGTTGGAGTGATGACCAGTGAATCAAGACAGGTCTGCTCCCCGTCCCTTTACCGAAGCGTACTCCCGGCAGTAATTTTAGTGGAGTCAAGCGCAACTTTAACCCACTCAGTACGGCCAGTCATCTCTTCTCCTCTACACGGACCCCTCGGATGTCCAGTGGGTGTCTCAATGACCCAACCTTTAGCTTCCGTCGTCAGAATTGTGGTATACATTCACCTCTTCAGTGTAAGAGCCTTCCGCTTGCAATATTTTGATGGTGGTAATTGGGGTGAAACGCTGTTAACGTCGTCTCTTTCGCCGTTCGTATGGAGAGAGTTAAACAGCTGCTCCCGTAAGCAGACCCGAATCATTGCAGAATCATTGTGAGAAGAAGGTGGAGGACTGGTTAAGACGCTTATCAGTCTGCCAACACAGTAGCGGGCTATGAGGGTTTGGGTGAGATTTCCGCTCTCACTCTTGGCTCCCAAGTTTGACTGGACTGAAGATCAAACTGAGCGTCTAGTCATTCCGATGAGACGTCGTAAACCGGTGTTCCGTATGCAGCACGCACTTGACGCACTGAAAAAGAACCCATGGCAACTCATACACACACTGCACACAAAATTGTTGTCTTCTGGCAAAATTTGGCTGGAGAAATCCACTCTGATAGATGCACAAATATATATATATATGCATGCACTCAAACCTGACAAGCCCTTTTGGTTATGCTGCTGTCGGGCAATGATCTGTGTGCCTAGCAGATGTGGTGTGGCGTATATGGAATTGTCCGATCGCAGTGACGTCTCCTTGAGAAACTGAAACTGAACACTGAAACTGCACAATGACTGTCCTTGCAGATCTGTGACGAGCACAGAATAACTTTCGGGCGAGTTCTGTGATCATTTTTTTTTTTTTTAATAATATATTATATACTGCAGAGTTTCCTCTCTGTTTTATTTAATCCAAAGTAGTGTTTCGTTTTGGGTGATAGCGTCAGATTTACTTGTAGAGCAAAGTTCCCATTATTCTAATTAGTGGAACTGTTCGACTCTAACATGTAATATGTCGTCTTGATTACATTTCGAAACGTTAATTTAATGAGAAAGAGTGAGAGACAGTGTGAGTGTGAGTGTGTGTGTGAGTGAGTGGGTAGGGGAATGAGGTGGGGGAATTTGAATGGGCGTTTGTGTGCATGCATGGATGTATGTAGGGAGAGGGTGGGGGATACACGTATGTGAGTATGTATGTGCGTTACAACATTTTTTGAGATAATGATATTAATGAAATTTGGTAAATTGATTTGTTAAATATGTTCTTTTTAAATTCATATCTTCTTTCCTTTTTTTTCCCCCTCAAATTAGAATTCCTTTGTGTTACTCAGTCAATATTTATTAAAATGGTTGCGAAAATGTCAGTACAACAAACAGTTAATCTGACAATAAATGGTTTCAGTCAGTCAGTTAATTTCTACAGATTGAGCTACTCCCAGGGAAGAAGTACTGGCATAGATAAGTTACTCTGTCTTCAGTCAGAACACAGACACTAATTCTAGTGTCTATGGTCAGAAGTACTCCCTGCTTCCCTTCCTTTTCAGTGCAGCTGAACTGCAGTAATGAGCACGTGTTCACACATGATTATGCATGTACGCTTACGAGTATACAAAACTGAGGTGCATGTGCGAATAATGCACGCACGCACGCGAGCACACATACACGCACGCACTCACGCACAGAGAAGAAGAAAGACTGAAACAAAGAGAGACTGGGTGAGACAGAGACAGAGACTCGGCGACACACAGACAGACAGACAAAACGACGGACACACAGATAGAAGAAATTAATCATCTCTGGTATCATAGAACGCATGCACGTATCCTCATCCTCCCCCCTAACAAGAAGAAAACAAAAACAAAAAACGTATATGGTCGCATGTTTTCTACAACATTCTGCTCATCATTCGTAAAGAAAAAGAAAAGACAAACAAAAAAGAACCGAAAAAACGAAAAGGAAGAATGGGAAAAAAGAAAGACCCGAACTACTTGCCCAATGTCCACGATGTCGCAATGACAGCGTGTGGTGATTTAGACCCTTTCTTTATCTTCTGTTCCCTGTCTGACCTCAGCCGCCGATATTTTCTCCCCCTCCACTAGACCTTGAGTAGTGGTCTGGACGCTAGTTATTCGGATGAGACGATAAACCGAAGTCCCGTGTGCAGCATGCACTTAGCGCACGTAAAAGAACCCACGGCAACAAAAGGGTTGTTCCTGGCAAAATTCTGTAGAAAAATCCACTTCAATAGGAAGAACAAATAAAACTGCACGCAGGGAAAAAAAATACAAAAAAATGGGTGGCGCTGTAGTGTATCGACGCGCTCTCCCTGGGGAGAGCAGCCCGAATTTCACACAGAGAAATCTGTTGTGATAAAAAAGAAATACAAATACAAAATACAAATACAAATGAAATGAAATGAGATAAGATAAAACAAACCAGAATGAAACAAAATAAGATTTTAAAAAAATCAACACCAAACACAGAACTGCACTGGGCATGGGTCAGAACAGTCATTTTCATTTTTTTTAAATTATATATATATATATATATATATATATATATATTATAATAAAAAATGAAAAGCAGGAAAGTAAATACTGTGAGAAAACTAAAGAAGGCTGTAACAAGGAGAACTAAGGGGCTGGAAAGTGTGTGTGTGTCGGTTCTTCCTGCGGTCGCCATTGCAGTGGTGAAGTCAACAGAAGTTCAGTCAAGTTCCCCTGGTGAGTACAATACATTTCGCAATGACAACGCAGCGCTTGGCAGAGACGTCTTCATCATGACCTACAAACCCCTAACACTGCAAAAGAACAAGCTGAGCTGGTGACCGACTATGAAACGATCTGCGTCAAACTCTAGAACTGCAAGAACCTGCACCTTGGGATTTTCTACATGCCAGAGCGAAAAGCAAAGATGTTGAGGAAATCCAGAAATCCCTTAACACTGAAGATGACAGCCAACGGCCCCCTACCCCCACCC
Organism: Babylonia areolata; assembly: GCF_041734735.1. NCBI lineage: Eukaryota > Metazoa > Mollusca > Gastropoda > Neogastropoda > Buccinidae > Babylonia > Babylonia areolata. Next base: position 28,519,795 of record NC_134890.1, on the reverse strand, counting down.
CCAACCCACATAAATTTTTGCTCTATCGAAATTTCAAAAGCCTTGACATTGAAAGAGAAAAATATAAAAGTCAAATGCCTGATAATTAAGAGAAAAATATAAAAGTCAAATGCCTGATAATTACGTTATCAGCTTCTTCAAATTTCTAAATAGTAATGATAAGTTGGAAGTAGAAACAGGGAGACGAAACGGCATACCACGAGAATTACGGTCATGTAAGGTTTGTAATATGTCTGGTTGGGGATGAGTTCCATTTTATAATGGAATGTCCCATGTGTGATAAGTTGCGAAAAAAATTATGTGCCTGAAAAAATGTCTTCGAAATCGTTTTTTTGATTTTTGAAACATCCTCAAAGAAGAAAAAGACATTTTAGTTGTAAGTTTATAATACTTGAGGATATTTGCTAGATACTCTATTGTGGTTAAAAGATGTTTGAATTTTCTCAGCTACTATGTGACGCTGTTGTGTATTTATAAATGTTTATTCTGGGCATGGAATCATTATTTAGTACTTGCTCTCCATACTCCAATGGATCTGAAAGCGGATAATAAACTGCTGAAATCTTGAAACATGAAACATGAAACTTGAACTGTGTGTGTGTGTGCCACTGTCACTGTGTGTGTGTGTGTGTGTGTGTGTGCGCGCGCGCGTGGTGTGTCAGTGTGTGTGTGTATGTGTGTGTGTGTGGTGTGTCAGTGTGTGTGTGTGTGTGTGTGTGTGTGTGTGTGTGGTGTGTCAGTGTGTGTGTGTGTGTGTGTGCGATGTGTGTGCGGTGTGTGTCAGTGTATGTGTGTGTGTGTGTGTGTGTGTGTGTGTGTGTGTGTGTGTGTGTGTGTCTGTGCGTGTGTGTGTGTGTGTGTGTGTGTGTTAAGGAGAGAGATCGAGAGGGAGAATCAACGCATGTATGGTCCATCCGAAGTGCACACAGGGGAGGCTTTCAAAGAATGCTTTTGTGACTCTATCTTGGTTTGCTCCCTTTGTTGAAATGGTGAGCAACACTGATCCAAAAATATTTCTGAACAGCGGGTGTGAAGGGGATGAGGGGCTGCTATATGCCCATAATTCACAGTGACTTCAGCTATTGTTTTCTTTCTCTTTTTTCAATTTTTTTTCTTTCATTCTGCCGTGAATACTGAGACACTGAACGACTGAGACAGACAGACCGACGGTAAAGAACATGGGGGAAACAAAGACAAGGAGGGTTGAGAGATAGAATGAAAGACACAGACTGTGGAGACTAATACAGAAGGGAAATGGACACACATACCGTGGAGACTGATATGGGAGAGAACTGAAGAGACACAGGCAGAGCCTGTGGAGACATGGAGAATCTAAGAAAACGAGACTGGACTCAGACACAGGAGAGACGGATACAAGAGTAGACACAGGGAAATATGAAGCCTGTACAGACGGGGAGGAGGCTGACAAAACGAGACAGACATTTGGGACACAGGGACTACGTAGGGGAGACGGAGAAAAGGATGGAGACTGGTACAGAGAAAGGGAGATAGAGAACTAGAATTAACCAGAACACTGGGTACATTGATCCGAAGACAGGAAAACCAAAGACTGCAGAGCTAGAACTCAACTCGACAGCCTTAATTAAGGGGAGATAGTGTGTTAAGGAACGAAATAATACTGATTTTGCCACGGTAAGATTTTGTTGTGGCTAATTCGTTCGCCATTCACATTCACTTTACATCGCAAGCAACGCAACTGACGCACTACACTTCAGCTGACTTTTTTTTTTCATGGTTTATATATAAGCTAACTGATTGGGTAAAACAAAATTAATTGAACAGTCATGCTTTGTGCAGTATGTCTTTATAAGGTTACTTTGGGAACACACACACACACAGACACACACACACACACTGACACACACACGCACGCACGCACTGACGCACCGGCGCACCTACGCACGCACGCACTGACGCACGACACGCGGGCATTCTTTTAGCAATCGAGAAAGGCGTTGTATCGACATGCTCCCCTACAGTACAGTGAGACTACCAGACACGAGATACATAACCCCGGGAAAGTTTTGTCAGGTGTTAGAACTCACCACCACCATCATAAACGCCACCATTATCATGAACAGTATCACTATCATTATTCAGTTGCTGATATTTTACGTTAACTTACGAAATGTGTGATCAACCTGTTTGAGTTAAAAGCAGCTTAAATTACGCCATGTGCTGCCGAGAGTCGTTTGCTTGCGACAGAGGAGCGTGTTTGGGAAGGGGTGGGGGTGGTGGTGTGCATGTGTATCTATCGGGTAATATACGTAGAAACATTGCTACATACGTCTGTGGTTTCTTCTTCTTCTTCTTCTTCTTCTTCTTCTTCTTCTTAAGCGACCACAATCATTATTGTGATCATTCTTTCACTCAAGAAAGGGTCAGTCGGGATTCTGACCTAGAACTTGATAACTAACTATATAACAATAGAATAGAACTGATGTCTTTATTACCGTGACCAAGTGTACCGGGATCACAAGGAATATTGGGGGGTGGGGCCCGGGTTGAGGGGGGATAGTACATAACAAGGTACGAACATAAATTGAAAATCATACACAAACACAGATACAGTAGAAATAAGGATTCATACAAGTGCCATATCAAAATAAAAACTTGTGCATACTCACACATGCACGCACTGCACACACACACACACACACACACACACACACACACACACACACACACACACACACACACCGCGGTAATTGATTTCTTCTGTTCAAACGCGCGCGCGCGCGCGCGCGCGCGTGTGTGTATGTGTGTGTGTGTGTGTGTGTGTGTGTGTGTGTGTGTGTGTGTGTGTGTGTGTGTGTGTGTGTGAACAGTAAGTTCACAAACAAAAGGTTTTGTTTGACTTCAGTTGTGTCTTTTGTTGTTCAGGACAAGAATACTATTCTTGTGGTTGTTCAAGTTACACTTACAGCTCCGTCCAAATCACAGACGAGCATGTGAAGGAATGTTTCATCTTTTCGCTGTTCAAACGCAAAAGCTGAGATTTCATAGATAAGAATTTTTATTGACTCAACCGTTCACGTGAAAGAGATAGCATAGACAGTAAATACATTTATGTGTTCTATTTCGGTATTTATGAAAACTATCGTCACATGTGCTTCCGGTAATCCAAGAGTTGCCGTTCTTCAGACGGGCACTTCCTTTTAAGTTTGTCAAGATGGAGTCGAGGTACAATTTCAAGAGAATTACAGTGGTTCCACCGTCAAAGGTAATTGTGCCGCCGTTAATGTGATTTTCCTTCTTATTATCTACTACGATTTTGTCGGTTTAATATTACTCAAATTGTGTGTTCATCCTTTGATGGTTCTGTTACTGTCATGCGATCAGTCTCAGATGAAACATGTGGTCTGTCATTGCCATGTGGCAATGTCGTCTAACCATTCACCCGCACTGACTGATATTGCAGTGATGATGATTTGATACGTTGGTACGTAATCATAACAATGGCACAAAGTCTCGTATTTGTGTAAAGAAAAGAGCGAAAGCCAGAAAATCTTACTCACGTCCCAGTCATACCCTGCTCTCCTTCACCCCTCTCCCATTCACACACAAATAGAATGTCTCTTTAAAGTCTGTGTTGATTAAATCAAAAAGATCATGTTCTTTTTATGAGGAAACTGGCTTGTGTAGAATCAATTGTGTCAGTATGAAATCATAAATGATAAAGACCTTCAGCATGTCAAATGTTACAGTTAGGAACAGACTTTGAAAGTATCAGAGGAAAAGTAATTTGGAGAATATTGGTTCTGTTTCAACACATGTTCTAGTTTTGATTTTGACTAATTTGAGCCATTCTTGACAGTGCTTGCAACACTGTATTTGATTATCATAATGGAACGAAAAAAAAATACTGTGGCAAATTCTTACAAATGAAAAAGATAGTTGCACAGATCTCCATGGTTTTTTTTGTTGTTGTCTTTTAATCATACAGAGTATGCTGAACTAAGAGTTTCCAATTCCATTGCCATCATGTAAACTTATGTGTCTGTCTGTCTGTGTGTAAAATAAGATGTCATGTTGCTTTGAACCTGAACTAGTTTTGCATCTTTTTCCCCAGGACTTGGTTGACATTGTCCTTTCCAAGACACAAAGAAAGACACCAACAGTGATTCACAAACACTACAGCATTGTGAGGATACGTGGATTTTATATGCGGAAAATCAAATACTGCCAACAGACCATCCATGACAAGCTGTCAACCATCATCACAGATTTTCCCAACATCCAGGTAAAGTGATGTTCCTTGGTTGATTTGTGCAGGCTTTGATAAAGTGATGTTTAGCTTTATTTAATGAAATTTCAATGTCCTGCTTGGAGAAGAGCAATATAGAAGTTTGGGAAAGTTATTTGGACTATTGGTCATTGTTTGATATGTTTGTATTATTATAGTTTGTTTTTCTTCTAATGTCCATTTTAGTATTCTATATGACATTATGAGTCATTTCTTATTCATTTGCATCATCATCAGTGCTTGTATCAACACTTCTTGAGAAAATTGAAGTACAGCAATATGTAATTATCAGTTAAATGAATTTACGAAATCATAGCATAGGTACATTTCTTGATTGTCTGCACAATTCCTTTTTTCTTTTGCTCCTTGTTGTTCACATTTTTGAGTTATCTGAGGATTACCGTCTTCCTAACCATTGGTTATTAAAACAGTAAAAGTGTTTGTCTCTCTCAGTCTGTCTCACTCTGTTTCTGCCTGTCTCTAGTGTGTGTGTCACTCCATCCGAGTCTGTTTCTCTCTCTCTCTCTCTCTCTCTCTCTCTCTCTCTCTCTCTCTCTCTCTCTCTCTCTCTCTGTCTCTCTCTGTTTGAGATGTCACCTACAGTTTAACACTCTCTGAATGAAGTTTAATCAGCTTAGTTTGCCTGTTAGTGGAAAAGGTGACAAGTTTTGTTGAGCTTTTACATATATGATAAGTAGATGTGAGTGTGTATAGACAAAAGGCTGTATCACTATCAGCATATGTGTTAGTGTATCTAATGCAGTGATAGCTCTGTATGAGTGCTTGTGTGTCACTATGTGTCTCTAGGTATGTACATTTGTGAAAAACATGTTTACACATTATTGGTTGACAGGACTTGCATCCCTTCTACTGTGACCTGCTGTCACTGTTATACAACAGAGACCACTACAAGCTGGCCTTGGGACAGATCAACACTGCTCGCCACTTGATTGACAAGTGAGTCAGGCTTTTGTTGTTCTTTGAAAGGCATTAGTGACTGATAGGTAGCTCTTGGAAAACTAAATTATTGCTTTCTTACATGTTCAGAGGTAGCATTTCAAAACATATTCTTGTGGAGCGGTTGCATAGTGGTTTTGCGCCTGACTAGGATTCCTACGAGGAAGCAAGTGTTCACAGGTTCAAGTCTCATGATCTTATGTGGACCAGTATTTTTACTACCCTCTCTGCTAGACCAGTTGTCTGGGTGCTAGTCATTCTGTTGAAATGATAAACTAAGAATAAAATCCTGTATGCAGCATGTCCTTGGTGCACATAAAAGAATCTAAAGCACTGAAAAGGGTTATCTCAGGGCTGGGGTATAACTTCCATGCATTGATGATAACGATGATAGATAAGCTTGTCATGTAAGATTATAAAAGTTCTGTCAATGTGTGATTCGATCATTTCTGGTCATAACAGTTATAATGTTTAGACTGTACATGTAAAGAAACTTCTTATCCATTCAAATTTCTACTCTTGTCTTTCTTTTCTGTCGTTTTGGACATTAAAACAAAAGCAAAACAAGCAAAAAACTTGTTGGGATCAGCTTCTGGCCTGTAATGATTTTGAATTATGAATTGTTAGTTCCTGGTTTATAAAACTTTCAGTAAGCTGCTGATGATCGAGTGAAAGATGAGTTTGATGGGAGTTTTATTTTATATAACTATTTCCAGTTTTCTTGATAAGATTTTGTTTCGTAAACATTTTCTGTTTTAATTATGAATGTCATTATATGGCTGTTCAGGATGGGAATGATTTGCAGAATGTCAATGTATCCTTATGTTTGAATTTGATATTGCAGTGTAGCGAAAGACTATGTACGTCTGATGAAGTATGGAGACACTTTGTACCGCTGCAAACAGTTGAAAAAGGCTGCTTTGGGAAGGTAAGTCACCGCACAGCTGTGATCAGGGAATTGATCTCTCTGAATAGGGATGATTTCTTGACATGAAATTAAGACTAAGTTACCATGACAAAATGTAAGATATGTTTTCATTATTGGATTGGAAATAGATAAAAATCCTCATGCTTTGTATTTGCATTTCTACTTTTTTCTTTGCTTTTTTTTTTCTGCATTATAGTTTGCTGTTGATAAGACATGGTGGCTTTGTTGGTTTTTTTTACTCATTCAGTGAATCCATGCAATACCAAACTGCTTACTTCCTTGTTATTTTGGTTATGGTCATTTTTTTTAATATCTCTTTGGTGGTTTGTAGAGAAACATGCATCACAGAATGGTGATGATTTTTCCATCTCTGTGGTGGTTTGTGCACCTGACAATGGTTCTCCCACCTGTCACAGAATGGTGAAGATCCTGAAGCGCCAGGCACAGAACCTGACCTACCTGGAAGAGGTGCGACAGCACGTGTCGCGTCTGCCATCCATCGACCCCAACACGAGAACCATCATCATCTGTGGCTTCCCCAATGTCGGCAAGTCCAGCTTCATCAACAAGGTAAGACACAAAGTAGTTGTCGTCCTTGGTTAAGATGACAACACACACACAAAGAACTGTGCATGAGTGAGAAAAAAAAGGTGGGGGAGACTTGTGCAAGTTGATACCTGAAGCAACACAAGGAACAAATGCTGGAATATTTAGGGGAAATGTTAGTTAAAAAAAACAAAAACAAAGGAAATAGAGGACATGAATTGGGTATTATTGATGTACAGGAGAGACTGCTGTTTTGCCCGGTTGAGTTGAAGCATTAATCCAGGTCTGTCAAGCCAAAGGGGCATTAGAGTAAACCTGATTGCAGGATAGTAATATAAAACAAGTTCAGTAACTTTTTAAACAAAACAAAACAAACAAAAAAAGAACAAGAAGTTCAGTAACTGTTTTAAAACAAAATGTCTGAAAGCTATACTGCATTTTACAACTGTCTCCCATTCACTGTGTTAATATCAGACTTCTCCTTGGACATGAGCTTGATGAAATGTATTACTTATAAAGTCATTATCTGTTTGTTAATGGTTTGTTTGTGCATTTCTTTCTGCTTGAATGATAGTACTTTGGCATTTTGGAATTGTCTCATCTGATGAATCAGAGCATCTGTTCGTTGTTATTTATTTTTAAAGAGAAAACAATCTGTGCACCAGTCTCAGTGGTCCACTGTTGCATTGGTGTCAGTCATGCATGTTGCCAACAGCGGTTATTTCTGTGTTAACCACAGATCACAAACGCTGATGTTGAAGTCCAGCCCTATGCCTTCACCACCAAGAGTCTGTATGTTGGCCATACAGATTATAAATTCAACCGTTACCAGGTAAGCCACCATGTATGTATGTGTAGGTTATGTGTGTGTGTGCCTGTGGTGTGAATGAAAAAGAGAAAAATATCTGAGGATGTATGTGAGCAGGGGAGATGAATATTTCTCCTGCTCAAGCTTGAGAGTGCTGTGTGCTCAAGTGGGAAGATCGAGACCACACAGTTGAGGGTCATCCAATTCACAGATGTGTCCGTGGGAGTGTTGCTCCCGGAGGAACACTATGGGTGTCTGTAGCTCAGCCTGGTTGATGCTGGGATACAGTGTGAGACTACAGCCTTGTGAAGCAGTCCCAAATGTGAATGGACCCACATTGCAGCATCGTCATTGCTTATCACTATTTGTCAGCATTTAAAAAACAACATTTCTTAGATTCTGGGGCCACTCCCCCCAAAAAAGTGGTGAATGCGCACGAACATTGTGGACACACCAGGTAGAAGATAAACACTGCAAAGATGCGGTTTGTGTGTGTGTGCTTGTGTTTGTGTGCTGGACTCAGTGGGAATCCTGGACCATGTAGTGGGGTAGATGAACACTTGAGAGATGCATTGTGTATCACAGTTTGCATTGTAAGGGAGGAAGGTGGCAGAATGGTAAAGACCCTTATCTGCCAATACAATGTCTATGAGGTCGAATCCTAGTCTCACCCTTTCTCCCAAGTGTGCCTGGAAAATCATACTAAGGACCTGGTCATTCGGATGAGACAGTAAACTGAGGTCCTGTTTGCAGAATGCACTTGGGGCACTGCCATAAAAGAACCCATGGCAACATGTGTTTCTTTCAGAAGAAATCCACTCTCATAGGTACAAGAACAAGGTTCGTAGGGTCCTTTCAAGTCCTTTTAAGTCCTTAGGAATTGGATTTTGGTCAAAAGGCCTTTTAAGTGCTTTGATTCAGCAAGTTGGTCCTTTTAACTCATCAGGAGGTCCTTTTAATTTTTGAAAGGTACTGTTAAGTCCTGTTTTATGAAGAGAAAGAGACTTGAGAACGAAACTGAAACACCTTCGACCCCAAAACCGCAAGTTGCAAAGCGCGTTGAAAGATGCTGACATGATCGTCTGAAACTCAGTACTTACTGTAGGAGGATACAGCCTATAGGCCTAGGCCCTAACAGTAGTGCGCTTTCTGCTCGGTGGCAGACGCGAAGCGTGGTACAGTGGCTGTGAGTCAAGCCTGCTGCTGCTGCTTTGCTTAGGCCTAGCCTACAGTGACGTGAATTGCAAAGACTAAATACGACAGTCAAATGGGATTAGCTGTTCTTCGTTTATGAGAGGTAAGTGTCAGCTGTTCTGCATGTCAAATAGATTGGGGTGTACTGTAAAGTCATGTCGGCAAAGGTCCTTTTAAACTGATTTGAGGTCCTTATAAAGTCCTTTAAAGGTCCTTTTTTGGCTTCATGCCCACCACCTGGGAACCCTGAAGAATATACCTGCATGCGCTCAAGGCCTGACAAAGCGCATTGGGTTATGCTGCTGGTCAGGCATCTGCCTTGTGGATGTGGAGAAGCGTATATATGGGTTTGTTTGAAAGCAGTTACGCATCCTTGAGAAACACTCAGTGTGTGTGTGTGTGTGTGTGAAGGTTGTGGACACGCCAGGAATCCTGGACCACCCCATGGAGGAGATGAACACCATAGAGATGCAGGCTATCACCGCCCTCACCCACCTGAGGGCCATCGTTCTCTTTGTCATGGACCTGTCCGAGCAGTGCCAGAAAACCGTAGAGGAACAGGTAACATTCATAATGCCAGAAAACTGTAGAGGAACTGGTAAGGTTCATAATGCCAGAAAACTAGAGGAACAGGTAATGTTCATAATGCAAGAAAACCGTAGAGGAACGGGTAACGTTCATAATACCAGAAAACCATACAAGAACAGGTAAAGTTCATAATACCAGAAAATAGGTAACGTTCATAATAACAGAAAACTGTAGAGGAAAGGTAGCAAACTGTAGAGGAACAGGTAATGTTCATAATGCCAGAAAACTGTAGAGGAACAAGTACTGTTCATAATGCCAAAAAACTGTAGAGGAACAGGTAATGTTCATAATGCCAAAAAACTGTAGAGGAACAAGTACTGTTCATAATGCCAGAAAACTGTAGAGGAACAGGTTATGTTCATAATGCCAAAAAACTGTAGAGGAACAAGTACTGTTCATAATGCCAGAAAACTGTAGAGGAACAAGTACTGTTCATAATGCCAGAAAACTGTAGAGGAACAGGTAATGTTCATAATGCCAAAAAACTGTAGAGGAACAAGTACTGTTCATAATGCCAAAAAACTGTAGAGGAACAGGTAATGTTCATAATGCCAGAAAACTGTAGAGGAACTGGTAAGGTTCATAATGCCAGAAAACTGTAGAGGAACAGGTAAGGTTCATAATGCCAGAAAACTGTAGAGGAACAGGTAACATTCATAATGCCAGAAAACCGTAGAGGAACAGGTAACATTCATAATGCCAGAAAACTGTAGAAGAACTGGTAAGGTTCATAATGCCAGAAAACCGTAGAGGAACGGGTAACGTTCATAATACCAGAAAACCATACAAGAACAGGTAAAGTTCATAATACCAGAAAATAGGTAACGTTCATAATAACAGAAAACCGTAGGGGCAAAAGCCATTAGGTCTGTGTGTTAACATTGTTGTGACATCATCATGGATAGTAGCGGGGATAGTTGATGGTTGAGTCTGTGGATTGAATGATATTTAGTCCATGTGTACTCCAGGGTAAGTGGTGAGTGGGAGGGGAAATAGTCATGATAGTGGTTATGTAGACTTTGACACAATCAAGGAATTAATAAAGATGAGATGGAGTGTTGCTTTTTTTTTTTTTTTTTTTTTTTTTTTTAATAGAATTAAAATTGTCTACTTTTTACTTTCTTTCTTTTTTTTTTCTTTTTTTTTTTTTTTTTTTTTTTTTTGAATTATGATGTATTGTCAAATATTAAGTATTAGCAAACCTCATAACACATTCAGACAGAAAATCACATTGTTTTTATGAGTTTTCTGCAACATTGGGTTTTTTATTTTGTTGTGTTTTTACTTTTCATACTACTGAAATATATGTAGAGAGAGGGAGATAGATATGTTCACTTTATAGGTATGTAGGTGTGATGTTTTGTTAATAAATGTATTAGATTCAGAGGGGGAAAGAACACCAGCATTGTCAGTACGGTGGACTGTGTGCTGTTTCAGGTGAGCCTGTTCCACTCCATCACTCCGCTGTTCAAGAACAAGCCACTGATGGTCGTGTCCAACAAGTCCGATGTCATCACTCTGGAGGATCTGCCCCAAGACAAGCAGGTCACTTCCTGTTACTTTGTGTTGCATTGTATTGTGTTAAATTGTATTCTGTTTTATTGTATTGTATTATTCGTTTTGTCACAACAGATTTCTCTGTGTAAAATTCAGGCTGTTCTACCCACAGAGAGTGTGGTGCTACACTGAGAGCTTTTTTTTTCTTTTTTTCTTTTTCTTTTTTTTTTTTTTTTTTTCTCCCTGCCTGCAATTTTTGACTCACTTGTGTAAACAAAGTGAGTCTATGTTTTAACCCGGTGTTCGGTTGTCTGTGTGTGTGTCCATGTGTCTGTGTGTCCGTGGTAAACTTTAACATTGACATTTTCGCTGCAAATACTTTGTCAGTTGACACTAAATTTGGCATAAAAATAGGAAAAATTCAGTTCTTTCCAGTCATCTTGTTTATAACAGTATTGCACCTCTGGGATGGGCACAAAAAAATAAAAAAGAAGCCTAATTATATGCAAACTGCATTTACTGTTATATTTATATTTTTTGTATTCTCTAAACTTGGCACTTTGACCTCTTATTCTGACACAACAACAAGTGGAGTCACTCTTATCATTTTTTGTTCAAACATGAACTTCTTTTGCTAAGCATAGAATTTTTATTTATTTTGCAAACGTTTTGGTGCAGATAGTAAAAAAGGGAAATTACTCTGTAATTTCTGTAATTAATGCTAGGGGACTTAATTTATCACAAGTGAGTCTTGAAGGCCTTGCCTCACTAGTGCAGACTCCGGCAGGGGTCTGACATTCCTGCCGGATTTAATTTTATTTCTTTTCCAATCAAAGTGGATTTTTCTACCAGATTTTGCCAGGGACAACCCTTTAGTTGCCGTGGGTTCTTGAGCGCTGAGTGCATGCTGCACCTTGGTTTATTGTTTCATCCATATGACAAGCATCCAGACCACCACTCAGGGTCTAGTGGAGGGGGAGAAAATACTGGCAACTGTGGGGTTTCTTTCTGTTTTGCTTTCTCAAGGAGGCATCACTGCGTTCAGACAAATCCATATACGCTGCACCAAATCTGCCAGCAGCGCAACCCAGTGCGCTTTGTCAGGCTTTGAGTGTATGCATATATATTTGTGTACCCGTCAGAGTGGATTGCATCTACAGATTATAGCCTGAGGACAACATTCTCGTTGCCATGGGTTCTTTTCCGGTGCGCCAAGTGCATGCTGCATACAGACCGCAGTTTATCATCTCATCTGTTTATCATTTTTTTAAATTGTTAATGTTTTTGTGTGATTGCAGGAGCTGGTGAAAGGTCTGTCATCAGACAGCGTCCCTTTCTTCCAGATGTCAACAGTGTCCCAGGAAGGTGTCATGGCCGTCAGGAACGAGGTAGGTACTTGGTGATTTTGTTTCTGTACACAGGTCAGTGTACACAGGTCACAGACACTCTTTTGTTTCTGTACACAGGTCACAGACACTGTTTTCTTTTGTTTCTGTACACAGGTCACAGACACTCTTGTTTCTGTACACAGGTCACAGACACTCTTTTGTTTCTGTACACAGGTCACAGACACTCTTTTGTTTCTGTACACAGGTCACAGACACTCTTTTGTTTCTGTACACAGGTCACAGACACTCTTTTGTTTCTGTACACAGGTCACAGACACTCTTGTTTCTGTACACAGGTCACAGACACTCTTTTGTTTCTGTACACAGGTCAGAGACATTCTTGTTTCTGTACACAGGTCACAGACACTCTTTTGTTTCTGTACACAGGTCACAGACACTCTTTTGTTTCTGTACACAGGTCACAGACACTCTTGTTTCTGTACACAGGTCACAGACACTCTTGTTTCTGTACACAGGTCACAGACACTCTTGTTTCTGTACACAGGTCCCAGACACTGTTTTCTTTTGTTTCTGTACAAAGGTCCCAGACACTCTTGTTCCTGTACAAAGGTCACATACATTCTTTTGTTTCTGTACACAGGTCACAGACACTTTTGTTTCTGTACAAAGGTCACAGACGCTCTTGTTTCTGTACAAAGGTCACACTTGATTCTGTACACAGGTCACAGACACTGTTTTGTTTCTGTACACAGGTCACAGACACTGTTTTGTTTCTGTACAAAGGTCTCATACATTCTTTTGTTTCTGTACACAGGTCACAGACACTTTTGTTTCTGTACACAGGTCACAGACACTCTTTTGTTTCTGTACACAGGTCACAGACACTCTTTTGATTCTGTACACAGGTCACAGACACTCTTTTGTTTCTGTACAAAGGTCACAGACATTCTTGTTTCTGTACACAGATCACAGACACTCTTTTGTTTCTGTACACAGGTCACAGACACTCTTGTTTCTGTACACAGATCACAGACACTTTTGTTTCTGTACACAGGTCACAGACACTCTTGTTTCTGTACACAGGTCACAGACACTCTTGTTTCTGTACACAGGTCACAGACACTCTTGTTTCTGTACACAGGTCACAGACACTCTTGTTTCTGTACACAGGTCACAGACACTGTTTTCTTTTGTTTCTGTACAAAGGTCCCAGACACTCTTGTTTCTGTACACAGCTCACAGACACTGTTTTGTTTCTGTACACAGGTCACAGACATTCTTGTTTCTGTACACAGGTCACAGACACTCTTGTTTCTGTACACAGGTCACAGACACTCTTGTTTCTGTACACAGGTCCCAGACACTGTTTTCTTTTGTTTCTGTACAAAGGTCCCAGACACTCTTGTTCCTGTACAAAGGTCACATACATTCTTTTGTTTCTGTACACAGGTCACAGACACTTTTGTTTCTGTACAAAGGTCACAGACGCTCTTGTTTCTGTACAAAGGTCACACTTGATTCTGTACACAGGTCACAGACACTGTTTTGTTTCTGTACACAGGTCACAGACACTGTTTTGTTTCTGTACAAAGGTCTCATACATTCTTTTGTTTCTGTACACAGGTCACAGACACTTTTGTTTCTGTACACAGGTCACAGACACTCTTTTGTTTCTGTACACAGGTCACAGACACTCTTGTTTCTGTACACAGGTCACAGACACTTTTGTTTCTGTACACAGGTCACAGACACTCTTGTTTCTGTATACAGGTCACAGACACTCTTGTTTCTGTACACAGGTCACAGACACTCTTGTTTCTGTACACAGGTCACAGACACTCTTGTTTCTGTACACAGGTCCCAGACACTGTTTTCTTTTGTTTCTGTACAAAGGTCCCAGACACTCTTGTTCCTGTACAAAGGTCACATACATTCTTTTGTTTCTGTACACAGGTCACAGACACTTTTGTTTCTGTACAAAGGTCACAGACGCTCTTGTTTCTGTACAAAGGTCACACTTGATTCTGTACACAGGTCACAGACACTGTTTTGTTTCTGTACACAGGTCACAGACACTGTTTTGTTTCTGTACAAAGGTCTCATACATTCTTTTGTTTCTGTACACAGGTCACAGACACTTTTGTTTCTGTACACAGGTCACAGACACTCTTTTGTTTCTGTACACAGGTCACAGACACTCTTTTGATTCTGTACACAGGTCACAGACACTCTTTTGTTTCTGTACAAAGGTCACAGACATTCTTGTTTCTGTACACAGATCACAGACACTCTTTTGTTTCTGTACACAGGTCACAGACACTCTTGTTTCTGTACACAGATCACAGACACTTTTGTTTCTGTACACAGGTCACAGACACTCTTGTTTCTGTACACAGGTCACAGACACTCTTGTTTCTGTACACAGGTCACAGACACTCTTGTTTCTGTACACAGGTCACAGACACTCTTGTTTCTGTACACAGGTCACAGACACTCTTGTTTCTGTACACAGGTCACAGACACTGTTTTCTTTTGTTTCTGTACAAAGGTCCCAGACACTCTTGTTTCTGTACACAGCTCACAGACACTGTTTTGTTTCTGTACACAGGTCACAGACATTCTTGTTTCTGTACACAGGTCACAGACACTCTTGTTTCTGTACACAGGTCACAGACACTCTTGTTTCTGTACACAGGTCACAGACACTCTTGTTTCTGTACACAGGTCCCAGACACTGTTTTCTTTTGTTTCTGTACAAAGGTCCCAGACACTCTTGTTCCTGTACAAAGGTCACATACATTCTTTTGTTTCTGTACACAGGTCACAGACACTTTTGTTTCTGTACAAAGGTCACAGACGCTCTTGTTTCTGTACAAAGGTCACACTTGATTCTGTACACAGGTCACAGACACTGTTTTGTTTCTGTACACAGGTCACAGACACTGTTTTGTTTCTGTACACAGGTCACATACATTCTTTTGTTTCTGTACACAGGTCACAGACACTTTTGTTTCTGTACACAGGTCACAGACACTCTTTTGTTTCTGTACACAGGTCACAGACACTCTTTTGTTTCTGTACACAGGTCACAGACACTCTTTTGTTTCTGTACAAAGGTCACAGACATTCTTGTTTCTGTACACAGATCACAGACACTCTTTTGTTTCTGTACACAGGTCACAGACACTCTTGTTTCTGTACACAGGTCACAGACACTCTTTTGTTTCTGTACACAGGTCACAGACACTCTTGTTTCTGTACACAGGTCACAGACACTTTTGTTTCTGTACACAGGTCACAGACACTCTTTTGTTTCTGTACACAGGTCACAGACACTCTTGTTTCTGTACACAGGTCACAGACACTCTTTTGTTTCTGTACACAGGTCACAGACACTCTTGATTCTGTACACGGGTCACAGTGTACACAGGTCACAGACACTCTTGATTCTGCACAAAGGTCACAGACACTCTTTTGTTTCTGTACACAGGTCACAGACACTCTTGTTTCTGTACACAGGTCACAGACACTCTTTTGTTTCTGTACACAGGTCACAGACACTGTTTTGTCTCTGTACACAGGTCACAGACACTGTTTTGTCTCTGTACACAGGTCACAGACACTCTTGTTTCTGTACACAGGTCACAGTGTACACAGGTCACAGACACTCTTGTTTCTGTACACAGGTCACAGACACTGTTTTGTCTCTGTACACAGGTCACAGACACTCTTGTTTCTGTACACAGGTCACAGACACTCTTCCCTTTTCCTTCTGTACACAGGTCACAATTTTCTTTCTGTACAAAGGTCACAGACACTCTTCCCTTTTCTTTCTGTACAAAGGTCACAGACACTCTTCCCTTTTCTTTCTGTACAAAGGTCACAGACACTCTTCCCTTTTCTTTCTGTACAAAGGTCACAGACACTCTTCCCTTTTCTTTCTGTACAAAGCTCACAGACACTCTTCCCTTTTCTTTCTGTACAAAGGTCACAGACACTTTTCTCACAGGTCACAGACACTTTTCTTTCTGTATGCAGGTCACAGACACTTTTCACTTTTCTTTCTGTACAAAGGTCACAGACACTTTTCACTTTTCTTTCTGTACAAAGGTCACAGACACGCTTTTCCTCCCCAACTGAATGAAACAGTGGTTAATAGATTCCACAGTCATCATCTCTCCTGTCACAGTTTGGCCTTTAAACAGTAATACGTTTTCAGTGTTTGCTGTCACTCTTTTCCGAATCTCTTTCGTTTTTCTTTCTTTGATAATGAACACATGTTTGAAATAATGAGTTAAAATGTTACTGTTGTTGTAAATAAACTGTCAGAAATTTAAGTGAGTTTTATTAAGACTTGTCAAAAAAAATTTTTAGACAATTTACAGAAGAAATTGTTAACTTCACTTTCTGTTGCCAGGTTTCTTGCCTTTTTTTTTTTTTTTTTTTTTTTTTTTGTTTACTGCTTTTGTTTCTGAAACAAACTGGAGAGTACTCCAGACACAGAAGTATTTATTTAAACTGACTCTAAGCTGTGTGCACTTGCTTGTGTGTGTGTACATGTATGGCTGTGTATGTGTGTGTGTTTGCACATATGTATATGAGTGTTGGCATGTGTGTATGTGTACATTTCATGTGTGTGCTTGTGTATTTGTATCTGTGTGTGTGTGTGTGGGTGGGTGTTCCTGCCTGAATGCTTTTTGCCAATTTGGGGATGCATCAGAAGGATGAAGTGTAGAAACAAATGGACAGATATTTCTCCTCCTCTTCTCTCTCTCCATCCTAACAGTGAACTCTTGTCTGCAGGCCTGTCAGCGTCTGCTGGATTTCCGTGTGGAGAGCAAGCTGAACACAAAACGAGTTCAGGACGTCGCCAACAGACTGTTTGTGGCCATGCCCAAAAAGAGGGATGATGTTGTGAGTAGACAGTGAGATCTTTGTTGGGGTTTTTTTTGTTTTGTTTTTTTTCTCCCTAGGATAGGATCACTGCACACAAGTTTTACCATATCATTAGTCATTATGCAAGGGATTTAAAAAAAAAATTTTTTTTTGCATACCCCATCTCCCAAGACACACACGCCCTCCACCCTCCCACACCACCCCACTCTCCCCCTCATCACACACACACACACACACACACATACCTAGACACATAAATAATTTATGCTAACAAAAACGTTTAAGGGAATAGGATGTGACTTCCAATGAGTATCTTTCTGTTTTGGGGACTGTGCACTTTGATTTTTGTTGTTGTTTTTCGGTGGTGGGTGGGTTTTTTTTGTTTGTTTTTTGTTGTTGTTTTTTGTTTTGCTGTTGTTTGTTTGATAATGTTATTTTATTTTCCCTAAAAATCCTATCTTTTCCAATTTTTCTATGGAATGTGATATGTAACATGTGATCTGCAGCCACAACAGTTATCAGTTTTTAATAGTAAATGATGATGATAATGCTGCACCCTTAGCACAGGGGCCTATAGTGCAAACCATTGATACAAATAAGAGAATAAAATGGTTACAAAAATTCACACACACATACACACACACGCATGCACGCTTGCACACACACACACACACACACACACACACACACACACACACACACACACATTGTAAAAGAGGGAAGGTGTGAAGTAATCATGCATGAGCATGAGTGTTTGCATTTCTATGTGTGAAAGAGAAATTGAGGTATGTATTTTGTTTTTGTTTGTACTTTTTTTTACCTTTCACATTTACTTTCTGTTTGTTTTTTTCTTTTTTCTTCTTATTTTTCAGATGGCTTGATTTATTATTGAAAAATTAAATAAAAAGTAGTGGCTGCTTATTCAGTGTTCCATCATGAAATAAGATTTTGACTTTTGATGGCCTAAATCAGTCTGGAATTTGATTACATGTATTTTCTTGACAGAATATAATCTTTCAGTGTGGAAATTGATTACATATATTTTCTTGACAATTATATTCTTCACTTCAAGGGTGAAAAATATTTTTTGACTGACACATGTGCACACAGACACACATCCTATTCCGTAACAAAATTCAGCTGTTCTGAAACAGTAGGCACGTTTGCCAACCCCTCAGTGACCCGTGAAGTGACGGGATCAGAATGGTCTGTTTGCAGGACAGACCCCCTGTCATACCAGCTGGCGTCCAGCAGAAGAAGGAGAAAGCTGCCAAGAGGAGAAAACTGGTGGGTGTTGCGTTGTGGTGTGGCTTCTCTCCCCTTCGCCCTGTTCTCTGCTGGGGTGGTTGATAGTTGAGGGATTTGCTTTTTTTTTTTTTTTTTTTTTTTTCTTTTTTTTTTTTTTTTAAATGCCACATAGAAAGCATTAAATGTTTCCATTAACTCACTCAGTACGGCCAGTCCTCTCTTCTCCTCTACACAGACCCCTCGGATGTCCAGTGGGTGTCTCAATGACCCAACCTTTAGCTTCCGTCGTCAGACTTGTGGTATTGTTTGTCAACATTCACCGCTTGCAATATTTTGATGGTGATAATTGGGGTGAAACGCTGTTAACGTCGTCTCTTTCGCCATTCGTATGGAGAGAGTTAAGTCAGCACTCAAAGCAGCCGTCCTTCTGACGCGGAAAACAAAGCTCATGCACTGCAAGACAAGAACAGATCAAGTGTCATGAAAACAAAGTTCCCCAGTTTACCAGTTAGATACTTAACACATCATTGTGGTGGATCTTTAATGATATTTTTCAGTAAGTTTGTTTAAAGGAAAACCTTTGTTGCGCAGTATTTTCCATAATCATCTAGGGACTCACCTGCCATGACAGCTTCTATACTTCAGTTTCTTTTTTTTTTTTCTTCTTCTTTTTTCCTTCTGTTTTTTTTAAGTGGGACGTTTAACTTAAGTTGGTTTATCCACAGTATGATCCATTAGGTATATAGTCATAGTCCCTGTTTTTCTTCTTTTCACCTTGAATTGATTCATGTTTTGGTGTGCAGGTTTTGAAATGGAAAGCGAATATGAATGTTTTCTTCAACAGGCTTTTGCCACACAGAGGCACAGTGGTAGAATTGGTTAGGCTCTGGATTTCTGATTTCCTGTTCATCTGTGATCAGGGTTCGAGGCCTTGGTTTGGTATGGTGCCGTGACTTTGGGAAAGGCACTTCACTGATTTTCCTCACTCCGTCCAGGTGTGAATGGGTACCTGACTTCAGTTGGGAAAAGCACTTCACTGTTTTTTCTCACTCTGTCCAGGTGTAAATGGGTACCTGACTTCAGTTGGGAAAGGCACTTCACTATGATTTTCCTCACTCTGTCCAGGTGTAAATGGGTATCTGACTTCAGTTGGGAAAGGCACTTCACTATGATTTTCCTCACTCTGTCCAGGTGTAAATGGGTATCTGACTTCAGTTGGGAAAGGCACTTCAATCTGATTTTCCTCATTCCACCCAGGTGTGAATGGGTACCTGACTTCAGTTGGGAAGGGCACTTCACTCTGATTTTCCTCACTCTGTCCAGGTGTAAATGGATATCTGACTTCAGTTGGGAAAGGCACTTCACTCTGATTTTCCTCACTCTGTCCAGGTGTAAATGGGTATCTGACTTCAGTTGGGAAAGGCACTTCACTCTGTCCAGGTGTAAATGGGTATCTGACTTCAGTTGGGAAAGGCACTTCACTCTGATTTTCCTCACTCTGTCCAGGTGTAAATGGGTATCTGACTTCAGTTGGGAAAGGCACTTAACTATGATTTGCCTCACTCCACCCAGGTGTGAATCGGAACCTGACTTTGGTTGGGAAATGCACTTCACTCTGATTTTCCTCACTCCACCCAAGCATAAATGGGTACCTGACTTTGGTTGGGGAAGGCTAAAATGAAGGAAGGAGAGGGCTGGGCCCGGCCTTCCTTTTCCGAACCCCAGACAGAAATGGATGTGGATATGGACTGGCTGCCTCTGTGGCCTGTTAACTCTTTCACCACTGTTTGCGACTTGAGATGACAGTGCACCGCCATGGGTGACTTGTCAGCATTGAGGGGTCATGTTGATAAGACCATTTTTCACACTGTAACGAAGCTTGACAGCTGCAGCCAGTTTCCTGCCAATAGAACAATGACTAACCTTTGTCCCCTGAAGTGAACCAATCCATTGTGTTGTTTTGACATGAGCCGAAGCCTGTGACTGAGGGCATCATTTCTAAAATATTTGGCGCTGAGGAGTGTTTTTCACACAGAAACTTTGCAGGGAAAGAGTTAAAGACTGTTGAACATTTAACCTTTGCTACATTTGAAGAGGGCTGGTAAACAGGCAGGTTTTGAAGTCGTGTTTATGAGATGTAATCTTTTCATGAGATTCTTTATGTGGGGTAACTTTATGGACAAATATGTGCTGGTGTGTGTGTGTGCAAACCTTTGCCAGCATAACTTGCTCACAAACATAGTGTTTGGATAGAGGCTGTAGTTCAGAAATGCAGATTCACTGATGTGGAAATTTAGACAGAAGGGTGAGAAAAGAAATTGTGTGTACAGGGATGATATACATCATGTGTGTGTGTGTGACAGGAGCGTGACATTGAACTGGAACAAGGCGATGATTACACCCTGGATCTCAGAAGTGAGTCATAGAAATGTGTATTGTGTGTAAGTTTTATGTGTCTGTTGTGTGTTAATTGATGTGGATGTTGGTCTGTATGCAAAAGGGTGGTTGCCATGTGTATCTTTGTGGTGTGTATGAAGATGGCTGTATGTGTTATTGTTGTTGTGCTGTTTGTTTCCTTTTATGACTGCTTGTGCTTTGTGCATTTCTGGTGTCATTGATGCATGTTTCTCTTCAACATTTTTTTTTCTTTTCCTTTTAACGAGAGAGTAAGGAATGTGCAGCTAATAATGATTTTTTTTTTTTTTTTTTTTTTTTTTTTTTTTTTTTTTTTTTAATAAAGAGGTGGTGGGTGGGAGTTGTCATGTCGCTGACAAAGGAAAACATTTTTGATGAGTGGTTGGTTGTAATGATTAGTAACCATGTTTGCTGAAACAAAACGCTGCTTTTTCTGTTTCAGATTTTTTTTTTTTTTTTTTTTTTTTTTTTTTTTTTTTTTCCAATTTCTAAATCCATTTACAGCTTGTTAGAATGTGTTTGTCAGCCTCAAGTACATTATTATTAGAGAATGTTTGTGACCTCAAATATATTGTTATTGGAGTATGTTTTATGACCGATAGTCCATTATTATTAAAGTGTGAGCCCTACTGCATTATCATTTCAGTATGTTTGTGACTCCAAGTACATTATCATTTGAGTATGCTCGTGACCTTAATTAAGTTAATTATTATTGTATATTTGTAAGCCCAAGAACATTGTTATAAACATTATTAGAAGAATACATTCGTGACCACAAGTACCGGTACATTGTCTGAGTATGTTTGTGAGCCCCAAGTAAATTGCATGGTTCTTCTTTGTCATAACCCCCCCCTCCCCAAAAGTTTGGAATGTGGATAATTTTAAAACTATACAAAACATACACACAAGCTTAAACAAAGGATGTGTAGCTTTGTGTAGTAAATGTGTTCACATTTTGTTGTTTGTTAACAGAGGAGTGTTTAATAAAAGTGTACACATTTTGTTGTGTGTTAAAAGAGGAGTGTGTGTAGTAAACGTGTACATATTTTGTTGTGTCTACAGAGGAGTGTGTGTAATAAACGTGTACACATTTTGTTGTGTGTCTACAGAGGAGTGTGTGTAATAAACGTGTACACATTTTGTTGTGTGTTAACAGAGGAGTGGGATCTGAAGAACCCTGCTGACAGATACGACAACATCCCTGAAATCTTCAACGGGAAAAATGTGGCAGACTTCATCGACCCAGAAATTGATACTGTATGTTCCTTGTCACTGTGTGTGTGTGTGTTTTTCTGTGTACGTGTGTGCACTGAAAAGCTTGAATGGGTTGAGGTCATTCTGGCTGAGACAAAAGAGATAACAGCAAGTGCCTTAGGTGCTGTGTGTTGAACATTTCAACTCTGTGTGTGTGTGTGTGTGTGTGCATGAATACGTGCGCGTGTCTACGTACCATCTTCTATAGCAGGATTCCATAGACAGTTCATATTTTGTTTTGACAAATTTTATACTTTTTGCCATAGACTTAACATTTATACTTGTAACCTTATCTAACAGCCTTTATACTTGTAGCCTTGCACTTAACAGTAATCATACACTTAACCTTTACAACACAACACAAAACAATACAATGCTATGTAATACAATACAAATACAATACAATACAATACAATACTTGACTATACTATACTATACTGATGGAGTCTTCCATCGGTCCAACGGATGAGTAGGCAGGCAGGCTTATCTGTCGGTGTGTGTCCTCATATGGGAGAAGAGGCCGATTCTGGATGCGCAGCACTTCCCACAGGTGTTGCAAGGGAAAGCGTCTCCAGAAGTTGAGCCCTGCTTCCTTCGCTCACGCTTCTCCTTAATGGCCAGCGTTCTGCCTGACCAGCACAAGTGACTTTTTTTTTTAGTGAGGAGGAGTATACTGTACTATACTATACTGTATGATGATGGTTTGCAAGACATTGATGTGTGTGTGTGTGTGTGTGATCAGAAACTGGGCAAGCTGATGGAGGAGGAGAGACTGAGGGAGGAGGCTGGCTTCTACGACCTGCCCAGTGAGGACGATGACGAGAAGGAGCTGGAGGCACAGTTGGAAAAGTCAGTTCTTGCTTGTTTTTGTTTTTTTGTTTTTGTTGTTGTCTTTTTCTTATTCAACAGCAAAGTGAGAGCTGTATGATCAATGGTTTCTCCATTTCTCCACTGCAGTGGGAAGTCATTTACAGCTTTGTCTTTTGTGAAGGACTAGGACTCTCAAACAAGGAGGCAAGATTACACTGCAGCCTTGGGGTTTTGTTGGCCTTTGAGAACCATCCCAACGCCGACTGTCCTATAACCCACTTGGCTTAGAGAGTGGGGATGTAACTTGGGCAAGATACTCTCCACTACGATCAAATTCTAGACCAGATAGTTGGAATAGCAGTTTCCTCCATTGCTGTTGTGATGGTCATAGTCAGACATGACTGACTGTCATACAGTTACAATATTCAGTGTGTCAGTGTTTTTACTTCAGTCTTTTTAAAAATTTTATTGTTTTCATTTTTTGTGTGTGCGTTGCAGCATTTGCTGTTGCTTTTAGGATAGTGTGGGCCTGTTAGAAATATACTGGTGACGATGAGTTGAAAAGTAGTGGAGACTTACTGTTTGGAGCGTACATTTTACTGTAACAGATTCAGTATTTTTCTTTGGTCGATAATCTTAGGCCAGGGTTTTATGTCCATGTGTCTTTACTTAGTTTTGACATTTTCTTATTGTGAACTTATTGAAAACAGGTTCCCTATGTTTTTCTTCTTTTTTTTTTTTCGTTTTTTTTTTTTTCTTTTTTTGAGTCTGATGCAGAGACTTACATGATGAAGTTTGAACTAAGATTTCAAAAAGTAAAACATGTCATGCATATTTAGCTGAATTCAAATGCGATAGTAATCTCTGAACACCTCCAGAACACACCGGTAGTTTTGCATGAGTTTGACATGGGAGATCAGATAAAATATCTAAGCAGAGCATCCTGTATTATACACACACACACAAAAAAAAAATCTGCTGTGAGAAAGAGTAATACAGTACAAATACAAGACGAATACAACACGACTCAACACAACACCAGTTGTAGATAACAGGATCAAAACCCAAGATGTTCAGATTGTGAGTCCACCGATCTGACCAGCTGGCTGTATAGCACTGTCATGTTAGTCAGAAACAGGATGACATAGCGTGTTTTGCTGACTGTGGTTTGTGCTTGACAGGATTTAGCAACAAGGTGACACAGAGCGTTTTGGTGACTGTTGCGTGTCCTTGACAGGATTTAGCAACAAGGTGACACAGAGCATTTTGCTGACTGTTGTGTGTTCTGGACAGGATTTAGCAACAAGGTGACACAGAGCGTTTGCTGACTTTGTGGTTTGTGCTTGACAGGATTTAGCAGCCAGGTGACACAGAGCATTTTGCTGACTGTGTGGTTTGTGCTTGACAGGATTCAGCAACAAGGTGACACAGAGCGTTTTGCTGACTGTGTGGTTTGTGCTTGACAGGATTCAGCAACAAGGTGACACAGAGCGTTTTGTTGACTGTGTGGTTTGTGCTGGACAGGATTCAGCAACAAGATGACACAGAGCGTTTTGCTGACTGTGTGGTTTGTGCTTGACAGGATTCAGGAGCAGCGGAAGCTGAAGCGCCTGGAGGCCATCGACAAGAGGAACAACAACCGTTCCATAATGCCCAGATCCGCCAGCCTGGCTGTGAGTTACCTCCCTTGTTGTGTGCTGTCAAAGACTTTCTCTGCTCACCTTTCAGTTTTCAGCTTGTTCAGTCATTCAGATTTGCATAATCATTTCTTCTGGATTTGATAATAATTATAATAACAGCAACAACAGTAATAAAGAGTACATTTACATAGCGCGTTAAAGCATTTACATAGATTAAAGTATCTCAAATCACTTGGAATCTGATGAATGAGCACCACCCTGCTTAAAGTTCCCCCTCTCCTCCATGCAGTATGCTGTATTTCACTAACTACAGGCTGCGTCAGACAGAGAAGACGCATACTTCAAATTCTAAGTGCTTTCCAGTTTGTAACAAACCATAAAGTGAAGCGTATTATGGGACGCACTTTAAAAAAAGACCAGCATTGATTGGTGGATTGATACTGCTGCAGCCATGTTTTCACCTTCAGCCATTGAGGGGGTCCTGTTGTTGTCTTTGAAAGTATCTTTAATGTTGCTGTCATTTGCTTGCCTGGCTGCTCTGTCGATGTCAGCCTTCTTGAATCCTTCCTGTGCACACTCCCCCGGTGTGTTGTTTGTGAGCCATTTTTATTCTGATTCATGGGATGGGAAGGCTTCATTCATTTGTACTGCCATGCATGTCTTGCTTTCGTGTTCAGTGGTAAAACTGATTCAGATTCTGATTGATGGCAGTGTTTTGACAGATTTTAACCTACATAGGTGTACATATTATAAGGCACACTGGTCTAAGTTCAGGGGGGGGGAAAAAGTTGTCTTTTGGTCTGTAAAATATGGTACTTAAATCTGAAAAGTCCTTTCCTCTCACTTTTTTTTTCCAACCGCTTGAAACTTTACGCCTTAAAACCCACCCGTTCCCAAGATAGCCTCCCTCCCCTGCCTCTTCCTTGTCTTCAGTTTCTCCAGTTTTAGAGTTATGCATGCATGTGAATAACTGGTGTGAAAGCGCTTTGATTTGTCTCTGCACAAGATTCAGCACTATATGAATACTATTATTATTATTCTTATGAACAGTGGTTAACAGATTCCACAATCATCATCTCTTCAGTTAGCACGTGATGGTTTAAAAATGCAAGGACGATTTCCTGGCTGATTTCACGCCTGTCACTCACACGTTGCAGAGAGGACGGAAGAGGAAGAGGGAGGAGTCAGCCGGACCCTCGGAGTCGGCTGAGGGTCGCAGCGCCTCAGCATCACAGGCACGCAGCGTCACCGCCTCACGCACACGCAGTCAGACCAGGGACAGGTCTGGGCTGAGGGATGAAACAGTGAGTTGGTCTTCAGTGCAAAGCCATCACAGGGCTTTTTTTTTCTTTTCTTTTTTTTAAATTAAATTTGTGTGTGTGTGTTACAGTTGGTCACACATTACTTAACAGATGGGACAAGCAGGAAGAGTTTGAATTATTCTGTTTAATTACACATACTTTATGGTGACCCACTGGTGCAGACTCCAGCAGGGGTCTGGATTCCTGTCCCGTCCAGACTACTAGTCCACTATGCAGAGAAATCAAAGAAGCTGCGGCACCTGTTTGGTGGTGTATATATTTACCTTGTCAAAGTCAAATGCATTGGTTTGACATGGTTCATTATGTGACACCAAATGAGGAGTTGGAAAACACACTGCCAGAAAACACACTACCCGTTTCTTTTTTTTTAATGTTGTAGTTACTTAAGGTGTGGGACAAACAGGAAGAAGAGTTTTGAACTATACTCCTTGTTTGGTGGTGTATATACTTGCCATGTCGAAGTCAACATCAGTTTGACATAGTTCAGTACATGACACCAAATGATGAAGTGGAGAACACTGCAAAGCCAGCACCCGTTTTGTTTTTTCTTTGATGTAGTTGGTTACATATACTTTTGGGGTGAGACAGAAATGCAGTGGGTTTATTTTTGCTATGCCTAGTACTTAGAATGTAAATCCATAATAAATATTCAAACATGAGATAATTCCTTGTGCAGTGACAATAGATTATTCCATGTGTAGTGACCAGGATAGATTATTCTTTTGCAGTAACATAGGACAGATCATTTATTGTGCTGTAACATTAGATCATTACAAAGGATAGATCATTTCTTGTGCTGTAACAATGGATTATTCCTTTTTTAGTGACGAGAATGGATTATTCTTTATGTACTGACCAGGATAGACAATTCCTTATGTAGTGAGAGTATCAGAAGCCTACAAATATCAGACAATTTCCCATTTGGTGCCAAAGGACCCCACCATCATGTGTTGTTTTCCTGTCCTCCACAGATGGTGACGAAGGCGAAGAAGATTTCCCGCAAGGCCCAGAAGCCGCGTAACCACCAGGCCAAGAAGGGAGAGGGTGACCGTGTCATCCTCAACATGAAACCCAAACACCTCTTTGCCGGAAAACGCAAGTCTGGCAAGACGGACAGAAGATAAAAAAATGTATAAAAAAAACACCGCCGCCAACACAGCCACCAGGGAAACCTACTTGATAAGATTCCTGTGTGCAGTGTATGGATTGATGATCTATGTGCAGACCCAAGAACACCTGGTTTGGAACGGGTAGGTGTGAGAAATATCCTGTGTTCATGATATCACTCCTTTTGAATATGTGACAGTGAAGAACGTCCCTTTTCAATTGAGGCAGTAACGCATGGAAGCATTTCCCCCCCAACTTGCAAAACTGTCGGCATGTTGAAAGTGACTGTATTTAATTAACCCTTTGTCCCTGTTGAGGTCAAAAGTGTATTGCATGCATTAAGTTGGAAAAATGCCAGTCATTGTGAATAGTTTAGTAAAAGTGCAAAATCACTGAAGTTTGTGGAAACTTGGGCCATCTCACTAACATGGATTGTATGCAGGTACACTGTAATGGTTGCATGGCCCTGTTTGGAACTGGGAAATCACTGATTTCAACTGAAAAGCAAACAAAAGAGAAATAAATTCAGTTGAATTGACAATGATAGTTCGGTTCTATTTGTGGTTGTATGAAAGTTTTTTGAAGAGAGTGTGGGTTTTATCTGTGGGTTGTGAGAAATGTTCATTGTTCTTGAAAAATGCGAGTTACACTTGTGGTGTGAATGTTCTTGAAGAATGTGTGGGTTGTATCTGTGGTTATGTGAATGCTTTAAAAGAATGTGTTCTCATAAACGTTAGGGGGTCTTGAAAAACCCCACACTCAATTTTTACACCAAAATTACTTTTTTTTTTATTTCATTGAATACTTAAAGCACATACACACACACAAGCGTATACAAAAATCATTGAATACTTGCACACACAAACAATACCAAAAAAATGTTAATTTTTTTTTTTTTTTTTTTGTTTTTTTATTCCTCACATCTGCATTTACAAAATGAAAACGGTCATCAAAACATACTCCATACAAGAAACATTTATTTATTTACACATGTTCATGATGTTCCAAGCAATTACAAAGTTCCAACAGAGATGTCCTCATAAAATTGTTCACCAACCCACCTGATCATGGGTACAATGCTCTACTGTGATAGATACTGTAAAAGAAACAATGGTGCAAAATGTACAGGTGACTATTTAAATCGTGAAAAAAAAATAAAAACAGTATGGAAATATCAAGACGAAGTCCACACACCTGCAAAATTCACCTTGCACCCATGGAAATTTTCTCTTATAAAAAGACTATTTTCATAATTTCTTCTCTTATCAATGTGTTTGGTTTTTTGTTTGTTTTTTTCCCCATCTCGGTCATCCACCTCAATCATCAGCTTGAGTCAGCCAGATCTGAGGCAAACGTCAGTCTGTCACACTCTTTCTCTCTGTCTCCCCATCAGTGTGAGGTCTGACTGGCAGCTGAACACAACACAGTGGTGGTACCACTCCACAGCTGGACCCTTGTCCAAAAGCATTTTCAATGGAGAACTCGATTCCAAAATAAACTTTCACAAACTGCTGACAGATTTCTTCATTTTGTTCCCTCCTCCCTATTACAGATGTCTGATATTCCATACTATCATTCATATTCCACATTACCATCCATTTAAAAAAATTTTAAAAAATAAAAAATTTCCATTCAACATCATAGTATTCAACACCGCCTACTTTCAGAAGTTGTACAAATCAATGCATTTCATGCAAAAAAATTAATTCTGACATAAGCTTTCAAACTACCAACAGATTTCTTCCTTGCTTTCTATCCTGCACACTGCAAATGTCCCAACATTCAATGTTATCATCCACTCACAAAACATCCATCCATCCAAGATCACGATATTCAACACGGCCTTCAACACAGTCTACTTTCATAACTCGTGCATCCAAACAACCCTTGACGTAGAACAGTCCAAGAAGAACTCTAGACCCTGAAGCACACCTGAGGTACCATTCAGAGACTGGCCCAGAACACTCAAGAGTGACGGTTCTTCCTTTCTGCTCTACATGCCAGAGGGTGTAATGGGTCGCCCACAACATGCAAACAGCATATATTCAACACGCACACAGCATCATTGTCGGAGCTCTCAGACGTCCATCACGAAGTTGGGGTGGACCACCAAGATGGGGTCGTCCTCCCTGACCAGGGTGTCTTGGTCACCCTTCCTGCCTGGCTTCAGGCCCGTCTGCTTCAGCTCTATCAGCACGTTGTCCTGGCAACAGAAAGGGGAGACCACACTGAGAACTTCTTTCATTGTTCCATTTACAGACCACACTGTCGACAGTGAAACAAGAAAACAAAGTGTCCTGACCACAAAAGTATGAAACAGTCCCGACTTCCAAAGCATGAAAACCGACACTCAAGAAAATTTACTCAAGAAAACAGCAGCCTAAGTCATGACCACCAAAGCACGAAGATGGCCACACACAAGAACAACAGCCAAACTCCCGACCAGCACAGTGCCACAGGGACGTACTCACCACATGGATCAGCCGGTCGATCACTTTCTCAGCAACTGTTTTCTTCTCCATCAGCTCCTGCTCCGTCTCAATGTCAGCCTCCATCTCCTTCAGGTACCAGCCAATCAGGTCAGACTTCCGCACGCCCGTATCGCCCTCTGTCAACACCACAGGGCGTCGTTTACAACCAAGCTCTTCATTCGTTCATCTAGTAAATACTTAAGCTCTTTATTCATTCATCTAGTAAATACCCAAGCTCTTTGTCAGACTTC
Organism: Babylonia areolata; assembly: GCF_041734735.1. Taxonomy (NCBI): domain Eukaryota; kingdom Metazoa; phylum Mollusca; class Gastropoda; order Neogastropoda; family Buccinidae; genus Babylonia; species Babylonia areolata. The sequence goes on along the minus strand of NC_134890.1, from coordinate 28,490,247 downwards.
CGCACGCCCGCATCGCCCTGTCAACACCACAGGGCGTCGTTTACAACCAAGCTCTTCATTCATTCATCTAGTAAATACTTAAGCTCTTTATTCATTCATCTAGTAAATACTTAAGCTCTTTATTCATTCATCTAGTAAATACTTAAGCTCTTTATTCATTCATCTAGTAAATACCCAAGCTCTTTGTCAGACTTCCGCACGCCCGCATCGCCCTGTCAACACCACAGGGCGTCATTTACAACCAAGCTCTTCATTCATTCATCTAGTAAATACTTAAGCTCTTTATTCATTCATCTAGTAAATACTTAAGCTCTTTATTCATTCATCTAGTAAATACTTAAGCTCTTTATTCATTCATCTAGTAAATACTTAAGCTCTTTATTCATTCATCAAGCTCTTTGTCAGACTTCCGCACGCCCGCATCGCCCTGTCAACACCAGAGGGCGTCATTTACAACCAAGCTCTTTATTCATTCATCTAGTAAATACCCAAGCTCTTTATTCATTAATCTAGGAAATACCCAAACTCTTTATTCGTTTTTCTCCTAAATACCCAAGCTCTTTATTCATTTATCTAGTAATACCCAAACTATTAATTCATTTATCTAGTAATACCCAAGCTCATTATTAATTTATCCAGTAAACACCGAAACTCTTTCTTCATACATCTCGTAAATACGCAAGCTCTTCATTCATTTATCTCGTACAAACATAAGCTCTTTATTAATTTATCAAGAAAATACCTAAGCTCTTTATTCATTTATCTCGGAAATACCCAAGCTATTTATTCATTATCACATAAGTACCAATGCCCTTTATTCAGTAAATACCCAAGCTCTTTATTCATATATATCCTAAATACCCAAGCTCTTTATTGATTTATCTCATAAATACCCAAGCTCTTTATTCATTTATCTGTAAGACATCTTGCAAGAGTGCTCTTGAAGGTCAATGTGCTTTGTAATAGCACTGAAAGCACTCAAACATCCCCTTACAAACATCCACATACTGTCTGAAACATAGGTCAGGGAGAACATCTAAAAGAGATCATGTAATTCAGTAAATCAAATAATGTGTCAAACATCTAAAAGAGATCATGTAATTCAGTAAATCAAATAATGTGTCAAATATACAAAGATAAAACTAGAAATACTGATAACAACGACAATATTAAAGAAGCACACATGCACATACAGGCACACACACAAACAAGCTGTTGAATACAATAAATGATAACTTTTTTTTTTTTTTAATACAAATAAATGAATAAAAAGGAGCAGAGTCAGGGTCCCAACACAGGAAACCAAAAATTCAGTAATTCTTCAAGACCAGAATGGAAAATTTCTATACCAAACAACAAAGCCAAACTGAATAAAACAAAGTTCCCAGGGACTGCGGGTTATACTATGCAAAGACCTTGTATGGACCTACAAGGAAAATTTCTTAATTTTGTAAGGAATTCACCCATCAAAGACACGAGTGATGTCGCACAAATTTCACATTGTGCATATTAATGCTCATCTTCTGAACCTTTGATCAACCAGACCCTATATTCTTCCTCTTTCAGCCAACAATCCTGAAATGCACACCTCCACTGCATTTTTATTGACAAGAGCCGACTTGAACGAGCACTGGTCTAGTTCACGACACAAGTACACCATACGACACACACAAAAAATAATCTCCACCCTCCGTACACACACAAAAGATAATCTCCACCCTCCGTACACACACAAAAGATAATCTCCACCTTCTGTACACACAAAAGATAATCTCCACCCTCCGTACACACACAAAAGATAATCTCCACCCTCTGTACACACACAAAATAATCTCCTCCCTCTGTACACACACAAAAGAAGTATTCACCTTCAGTGGACTCCTCTTCCTTTCGACGCAGATGCAGGATCAGCAGGTTGCCCATCTGGCGGTACTCCTCGTAGGACACCTTCAGGGAGCGTTTGGGCTGCTGGGATTGTGGGGAGCCCTCCCCTCCCTCCTCCTGCTCCATTTCACCATCCCCGTTCACCACCGGGGGTTCCTGAACCGAGGTGTCTGAAAACCACAATCACCACTAATAAAATGGGGGCTCCTGAACTGACGTGTCTGAAAACCACAATCACCACTAACAAAATGGGGGCTCCTGAACCGAGGTGTCTGAAAACCACAATCACCACTAATAAAATGGGGGCTCCTGAACAAAGGTGTCTGAAAACCACAATCACCACTAATAAAATGGGGGCTCCTGAACTGACCTGTCTGAAAACCACACCACCACCAATAAAATCAGTCAGGTTTGACCACCACCTGTCTACAGACAGGAAACATTACACCAAAGTCAGTTTCATGTTATCCCATTATCTTGAGCAGTGTTTCAACTTTAAATGTATGAATCCATCAAAAATAAATAAATGAATGAAAGTTGGCATATTCTTCAAACAGCAGATAAAAAGGAAATTCTGCGGGTCACGGTTAAGTATGTGTAATTAAAAGGAAACTCTTTTCCTGTAATCTTTAATCTAACATATGGAAATAAATAAGCTTCATTCTTTGATAAGGATTCTGTGTCAAGTTGTTTGCCAGTGCAACTTAAGTGTTAGATTAACTACCAAAAAATATATTAAAAATTACTGAGACACCAGACTTCATCAAAACAAAAACAAAACCATAAAAATGCCGAAACAGAAATCTGTACAATACTGAAAGACTTCCAACCCACTCTGGCTCCACGACTAAGCGGTTATTGTCAGTAGGCAGCTCAGTAGGTGATGGTGTAAGTACGTTAAAATCAAACAGGCACTACTGAACACCACCTCAGTGACTCTGCAGCAGTGCAGGGTCTCTTCTGCTGAGTGGCCTCCAGGCAACCTAAACCATGATGGTTTCACTGTGGATTGCTGATGCTGGGACTGCGACAGACTAACCAGAGATGTACCTGTGTGGGGGGAGGGTTTTGGGAGACGGGGAGGGTGTTGGGGGGGGGGGGGGGGGGAACCAGAATGAGTGGCCTTAGGAGTAACGCCAGTGAAATGATGCAGATGATGGGGAAGCAGAAAAAAAAAAAAAAAAAAAAAATCCCAACCCTGCTCCCTTGACAGCAAGGCCAGTTACCTCTTTTTTTTAAAGTTTTATCATCAACACCGTCTCAGTGGCATTACTCCCACACCACTCATTCTGAGTCCCCCATACACAGCCACACCCAGGTTCCTCTGTTGCAGTCCCAGTACCGGCAGTCTACAGGGAAAACATCGATGTTAGGTTGCCAGGAGGCCACTCACCAGAGAAGACCCTGCACTGCTGCTGAGTCGTCACTTTGGTGGTGTTCAGTAGTGCCTGTTCTGATTTAACATACTCAGGACACCAACTACTAAGCCCCCCTACTGATGACAATAATGGCTTAGTCGCGGATTAGTCGCAGAGCCAGAGTGAGTGAGCATCTCCCCCAGAGTGGAGACCGCAGGTGAGTTACCTGATCAATGTCCATCTGCTGTTCTTCCTCCTCAGGTACGTCCTAAAAAAAAAAATTTTAATAAAAAAAAAAACACCTGCTCCCTGTGACAGGTGTGTAACGTTACCTTGATCAACGTCCATCTGCTGTTCCTCCTCCTCCTCAGGTACATCCTCCAGGTGAATGTCAGGCTGCTCCACACGGATGATTGACTTGTTCAGCAGGCGGAACGCTTCCTTCACATGCTTCGGCTGCACCTGCAATGCACAAGCCACATTGCACTTTTTTGTTATCATTTTCTATTTTTCAAGTTCACTCAGTGGAGTGGGCCGGCGAGAGGGTGTGGGTGGTGGGAGAGGGGCAGGAAAAAGGACTCGGGCTAAATGCAGAGTATTAACTCTTTCCATACGAACGGCGAAAGAGACGACGTTAACAGCGTTTCACCCCAGTTACCATCATCAAAATATTGCAAGTGGAAGGCTCTTATACTGAAGAGGTGAATGTTGACAAAGAATACCACAATTCTGATGACGGAAGCTAAAGTTTGGGTCATTCAGACACCCACTGGACATCCGAAGGGTCTGTGCAGAGGAGAAGAGAGGACTGGCCGTACTGAGTGAGTTAAGCAATGACAGCGAAAGGCAATTACCAAACGGGTTGTTAAGTGGAGTGATGGCCTAGAGGTAACGCGTCCGCCTAGGAAGCGAGAGAATCTGAGGGCGCCGGTTCTAAACACGGCTCAGCCGCCGATATTTTCTCCCCCTCCATTAGACCTTGAGTGGTGGTCTGGACGCTAGTCATTCGGATGAGACAATAAACCGAGGTCCCGTGTGCAGCATGCACTTAGCGCACGTAAAAGAACCCACGGCAACAAAAGGGTTGTTCCTGGAAAAATTCTGTAGAAAAATCCACTTCGACAGGAAAAACAAATAAAACTGCACGCAGGAAAAAATACAAAAAAATTGGTGGCGCTGTAGTGTAGCGACGTGCTCTCCCTGGGGAGAGCAGCCCAAATTTCACACAGAGAAATCTGTTGTGATAAAAAGGAATACAAATATAAATACACTCCAAAAGCCCCATGGGAGCCGGCGGGAACTGTCAAGGACAGCCTTTTTCCTGCCATTATTCATGTATCTGCTATTTGTATTATTGTATTGGTGGATGCAGATTTTGTTTTCCACTTCTACGTCTTTATGTGCTCTTGTGTATAAACTGTTTCATGTGAGGCGCTTAGAGCCTGTCAAGGACAGCCTTTTTCCTGCCATTATTCATGTATCTGCTATTTGTATTATTGTATTGGTGGATGCAGGTTTTGTTTTCCACTTCTACGTCTTTATGTGCTCTTGTGTATAAACTGTTTCATGTGAGGCGCTTAGAGCCCATCCATTGGGAGTTTGCGCCATACAAGTACAATATATTAATGTTAACTTGTCGCCAGCCGCATACAAAGTGACAGCGAACGCACACAAAAAAGTAACATTAAATAAAAGGAAATAAATAAATAGACGAAGTTTTAAAAATCCTGTTTCTCCACTGTCATTTGAACATAATTCAGCGTCATTTACATGTGTATTCACACATAGTCCTCTTGCTTTCATGTTTTTTGTGCGTACCCCCCCCTACACACACACACACACACACACCTCCCTCCCCCATACCCCTCCTGTCCCTGAATACAATTTATGTTTCCTGATGAAAGATAATTTGTTCTCCCTAATTTCACATCTACACTTGTGTGGGTAAGGAAGATACATGGGTAAGGAAGACACATGGGTAAGGAAGACACACGGGTAAGGAAGACAACACGGGTAAGGAAGACACATGGGTAAGGAAGACAACATGGGTAAGGAAGACACATGGGTAAGGAAGACACACGGGTAAGGAAGACACATGGGTAAGGAAGACACACGGGTAAGGAAGACACAGGTAAGGAAGACACACGGGTAAGGAAGACACATGGGTAAGGAAGACATGGGTAAGGAAGACACACGGGTAAGGAAGACACACAGGTAAGGAAGACACACAGGTAAGGAAGACACATGGGTAAGGAAGACATAATGGGTAAGGAAGACACACGGTAAGGAAGACACATGGGTAAGGAAGACACACGGGTAAGGAAGACACACGGGTAAGGAAGACACATGGTAAGGAAGACACACGGGTAAGGAAGACACACGGGTAAGGAAGACACGGGTAAGGAAGACACATGGGTAAGGAAGACACATGGGTAAGGAAGACACATGGGTAAGGAAGACACATGGGTAAGGAAGACACACGGGTAAGGAAGACACAGGTAAGGAAGACACACAGGTAAGGAAGACACACGGGTAAGGAAGACACGGGTAAGGAAGACACATGGGTAAGGAAGACAACACGGGTAAGGAAGACACGGGTAAGGAAGACACATGGGTAAGGAAGACACATGGGTAAGGAAGACACATGGGTAAGGAAGACAACACGGTAAGGAAGACACACACAGAGTGACATCCAACCTCAGCACCAAACCAGTGAAAAAAAAACGTGTTCCATGTTCCATCAAAACACACACACAAAAATGATACAGCAACAGTTAGTGACTTGATGAAAAGAACCTCAAAATCATTTTTAGTTAACTAAAGAACAACAAACGAACGAACAAATGAACAAAAAAATTTTTATTCTAAGAGGGTGAAGGAGTAAGCACGATATCCTTGTATACATCCAGCCCTCTGGGCAAGAAATTAATGATGAAAAGAGAGAGTGAGAAAGAGTGAGAGAGAGAGAGGGGGGGAGATTCCTTGATCACAGGTAAGAACAGCAGTGTTCAGGTGCGACAGTTACCTCGTCCTGACAGTGCAGGCGAGCCATGCCCTCAGAGAGACGGATCATGCTCTCCAGCTGGCGTACTGTGATTCTCCAGGACGACTTGCCGGCACCGGAGCAGTCCCTCTGTCTCAGGTGTTTGTACTCCTCAATCATGTAGTCCTGTGACTCCTTGATGATCTGTCAGCAAGACAAACAGAATCACATCACGTGTTTGTACTCCTCGATCAAGTAGTCCTGCGACTCCTTGATGATCTGTCAGCAAGACAACAGAATCACATCAGGTGTTTGTTCTCCTCGATCATGTAGTCCTGCGACTCCTTGATGATCTGTCAGCAAGACAACAGAATCACATCACGTATTTGTACTCCTCGATCATGTAGTCCTGCGACTCCTTGATGATCTGTCAGCAAGACAAACAGAATCACATCACGTGTTTGTACTCCTCGATCATGTAGTCCTGTGACTCCTTGATGATCTGTCAGCAAGACAAACAGAATCACATCACGCGTTTGTACTCCTCGATCATGTAGTCCTGCGACTCCTTGATGATCTGTCAGCAAGACAAACAGAATCACATCAGAGGTGTACATTTAGGATTCTAACTGTGACTCCTTGATGAAAAGTTGGCAAGACAGTGTAGCATCTTTTTTCTCAGCAGGTTTCTTCTCATTACTTGAAATTCTGTATCTTGGTCCATCCACATAACTGTTAACTTTGTGACATTTAGAGCTCAAAATGGAAAAAAGTGAGGAGCTTTTCACACGCACAGAAAACAGTCTTGGTCAAACAAAGTGATGAAAATAAAAGCCCCTGGGTCGTCTCCATTTACTTTTCTGAACATGGAGTCGCAAAGGTCATTTTCCAGGTCAACAATGTAAGATGGTCAGTCGTGTCGGAACAGCAGAGGAGGCAACTGTTGTCCTAAACTATCTAGGCCAGACATTCAATACAGTAAAGAGTGCCTTGCCCAAGTTACATCCCCACTCTCTCGGCCAAGAGGGTTTTAGGACAGTTAGCGTTGGGATGGTTCCCGAAAGCCAAAGCCCCCAAGGCTAATCAGAGACTAAAAGAGTAAAAGCGCATGGAAAGACACTGCTCAGGCCTGACCTTGGGTTTGAACTGTCGAGCAAACAGGATGTAGCGGCGAATGTCATCCACGGAGTACACACGTTCCACAGACTTCTCCAGGCGGCTGTGGAGATCCACGATGCGGCGCGCGATGGCGTAGTCAGTGACCTGCACACAGCCCACAGCATCAGCACTGACCGACAACAGTGACGGACTTGTTTGTTCATGTAAAAGGAAATTTTCTATCTAAAATTACGTTTAAATAACATGCTTACCGTGACCCAACTAGTGCAGACTCCGGCAGGGGTCTGACATTCCTGCCTGTGCAAACTACTATCCGCCTATGCGGAGAAAACGAAACTACGGCCGATAACCTCCCGGAAGTAGGTAACCTCCCCTTTGTCCCGCTGGCTAGCGCCCTCTTTTGACAGCAGCCATTATGAATCCTGTCCTGTGCTCTCCATACGGTTATGTTTCTTTGTATTTTCTGTAAACTGATGAACACTGCATTGCACTGTATTGTAATACTCATTCTGTCACAACATATTTCTGTATGTGAAATTTGTGCCACTTTCACCAGGTAGAGCATGTTGCTACACTGAGAGCGCCACCCTTTTTTTTTCTGCCTGTAATTTTATTTGTTTTCCTGTCAGCCAAAACAATTTCGTTTTCTCCGCATAGGCGGATAGTAGTTTGCACAGGACAGGAATGTCAGACCCCTGCCAGAGTCTGCACTAGTTGGGTCACGGTTAAGTATGTGTAATTAAACAACCCTTTGTTGCCGTGGGTACTTTTATGTGCGTCAAGTGCATGCTGCACATGGAACCTTGGTTAATCGTCTCATCCGAATGACTAGCGTCCAGACCACCAGTCAACGTCCTAGGAGGGGAAGAAAATACCGACAACTGTGGGATTCGATCCAAAGCACTCAGATGCTCACACTCCCCTAGGCCACCGTGTCACAAGGCCAACATATCAACTGTTAATCCAAAAGACATACATCAACCTTTGTCTACAACACAAGCATGATCTAAAGGGCAAATAATAAAATTGAACTGCAATATACATGTTTAATTTGTAATTTTTCACAACTTCAGATTCAAACAATTATCCACGGGAAGAACAATACCTACGTCATTCAAATGTTCTACTACATTCACATTTTTTCACCCTTATTTTCACCCTTTCATGCACTCATTGACGAGGACAAAGAAGAGGTCACCATTCTATTACCATAAATGAAGGCAGTACTTGATGTCAGAAAGAAAAAAAGGACAAAAAACAAAAAGAAACAAAAGACGGGTGCAATAGCCCAGTGGTTAAAGCGCTGGACTTTCAATCTGAGGGTCCCCGGTTCGAAGCTCGGTTAACGGCGCCTGGTGGGTAAAGGGTGGAGATTTTTCCCGTCTCCCAGGTCAAAACATGTGCAGACCTCCTTGTGCCTGAACCCCGTTTGTGTGTATACACAAGCTTAAGATCAAAAACGCACATTAAAAATCATATAATCCACATCAGCATTGGTGGGTTATGGAAACAAGAACATACCCAGCATACACGCTCCCGAAAACGGAGTATGGCTGCCTACAAGGTGGGGGTAAAAACGGTCACGCATGTAAAAGCCCACTCATGTACATACAAGGGAACATGGGAGTTGCAGCCCATGGACAATTAAGAAGAAAGAAATAAAAAAATAAAAAACCACCTGTCGCATTCATTCACAAACTCCTCACATATTTTTTCCCAAAGCACAGAAGTTACCTCATTGCACTCATCGACGAGGACGAAGAAGAGGTCAAAGCGAGACATGATGGGGGCGGACATGGACAGATTCTGTTTGAGGGAGCGCGACCTGTCGTAGCGACCTCCCACAGGGTTCGCTGCGGCCAGGATGGACGTTCTGGCGTTGAGAGTTGCCTGCCCACAGCGCACACACACGTGCCAGTAATAACTGACAGCAACATGGCATGCAAACATGTACCAGTCCTAACAGATAACAACACAGCACACACACATGTACCAGTCATAATAAATATGACAGCAACATGGTGTGCAAACATGTACCAGTTATGATAAATAACAGTAGCTTGTAAAATGGAAAAGGATGAACAGATTGATTTTTCAAATAAACTGAATGATTTCTACTGTCACTTTGAAAGGAATGATCTGGGAAGGGGACTGGATAGTGTTATCTCACAGTTGCAGGAAAAGATCAAAGATAGGAACACAGGTGAAGACTTTGAGATCGATGCAAAAGTTGTTGAATCTTTATTTTTAAAACTGAATGTCACGAAGGCAATTGGCCCCGACAATATCTGCGGAAAATTACTGAAAACATGTGCTTCCCAGTTGTGTGACGTGTTCTGTAAAATTTTCAACTGGTCTCTGAAGGACTGCTCTGTCCCAAGCATCTGGAAAAAATCTACTATCTGTCCTATCCCCAAGAAAAAGAACCCAGCCGCACTAAATGATTACCGTCCTGTTGCCTTGACTTCAGTAGTGATGAAATGCTTTGAAAAAATTATTCTCTGACATCTTCTTTCTTTCACTGAACAGCAGCTTGACTCTCTTCAGTTTGCTTATAAAGCACACAGAAGTACTGACGATGCTATCCTAACTCTCCTCCATAATGCTTTCCTTCATTTGAATAACACGGGATCTTTCGTTCGTATCCTTTTTGTTGACTTCTCTTCTGCTTTTAACACAATACAACCTCATCTCCTTGCCCTCAAACTGCTAGGCATGGATGTTGATCCGAAGCTTACTCTTTGGATAGTAAGTTTTCTTCTCAATAGAACTCAGTCCGTCCGCTTTCATTCTGCCCACTCTTCTCTAGAATCTACTTCTACTGATGCACCCCAAGGTACAGTGCTGTCCCCTGTTCTTTTTACACTGTACACAAATGACTGCAGAGGCACGGAGGAAACTCCTGTCATAAAATATTCTGATGATTCAGCAATTGAAGATCTGTCCAACTCTGATGCTATTTATTTCAGTGAAATTAAAAAGTTCTGTTCCTGGTGTGAGAAAAACTATCTGGATCTCAACGTATTGAAAACAAAAGAAATGTTAATAGATTTTCGGAAAGACCCCTTGCCTGTAGCTGACCTTGTTATTGATGGTCAAACAGTGGAGAGGGTCAATGAATATAGATATTTAGGGACCATCTTAGACAATAAGCTGACTTTTGACAGAAATGTCGATTCCATTCATAAGAAATGTCAATCTAGAATATTTTGTTTACAGAAGCTTAGAAATGTTGGTATAAATTCAAATATTCTTCAAAGTTATTATCGGTGTTGTATCGAGTCCGTGCTTACAGTTTCATTTATGTGCTGGTATGGAAGTTTGGGAGTGAGGAGTAAGCGTGTTTTGAACGATGTCATGAGTGTATGCAGTAAAATTGTGGGAGTGAAACAAGCTAGTATGCAAGAGCTGTATGAAAGTCGAGTGGTTAAAAAAAGCAGGCAGATAGCAACTGACGACACCCATATTTTAGCAAAGTATTATGAGCTATTGCCATCAGGACGACGCTACATAACTTTTAAGTTGAAATCCAGAGCTCTGAAGACTTTTATTCCACGTTCAATCCACCTTTTAAATTCTTGAGAACTGTGTCCGTGCATGATAGGCTGTACCTTGTTCTAGTTGTGGTGTGTGTGTGTGTGTGTGTGTGTGTGTGTGTGTGTGTGTTTACTGAGCTTAAAACGTGACAACTGGTTATAATGAATGTGCAATATGTAGGAAGAATATGCAGGATGAATGTACAATGAATATGTCTAATGCTAACGTCCATATTCTAAATATATTTCTGTTTAATAATTACGATGTAATAATTAATTGCAATGTTTTTAAAAGCGAATATGTGAAATGCTTTTATTTGAGAACACATGTTTATTACTCTGGTTTAATCAAGTTATCCGCGCGTGTGGGGTGGGTGGTGGTGGGTAGGGGGTGCGGTGCGGGTGTGTGCTGATTATCTGATTGTGGTTTTCCGCAATTCATCTTTATTCTTATCTTATCTATTATAATCAATGTGCAGCATAGTAGGCTATTTATAATTATATTCAAATAATGTTTCTTAATTCTTTCTGTTTTTACATTAAGAATACTAGTTATTACCTGCAGTGTGTGGATGTATGTATGAAATGATGTATGAGATATTATTTTACATTTGTATCTTCGTAATATTTGTAGGGGCTGTTGTTGGCTTTTACAGTTATGGTCCCCATGTTGTTTACTTGTTTATGTTGTGATAATGCACCTGGCCAAATTTCTCCAGTTGGAGACAATAAAGTTATTCTTATCTTATCTTAAAAATAAAGCATACACACATGTACCAGTCATAATAAATATGACAGCAACATGGCGTGCGAACATGTACCAGTCATAACAGATAACACACAGCACACACACACACATGTACCAGTAATAATAAATAACAGCAACATGGCATGCAAACATGTACCAGTCATAACAGATAACACAGCACAGACACATGTACTAGTAATAATAAATATGACAGCGACATGGTGTGCAAACATGTACCAGTTATGATAAATAACAATACAGCATACACACATGTACCGGTAATAATAAATAACAGCAACACAACATGCAAACATGTACCAGTTATAAACAAAATCATGGCATACATACATACCAGTAATAATAAATGACAGCAACACAACATGCAAACATGTACCAGTTATAAACAAAATCATGGCATACATACATACCAGTAATAATAAATAACAGCAACACAACATGCAAACATGTACCAGTTATAAACAAAATCATGGCATACATACATACCAGTAATAATAAATGACAGCTACATGGTGTGCAAACATGAACCAGTCATAATAAATAACGACACAACACACACACATGTGCCAGTAATAATAAATGACAGCAACATAGCGGGCAAACATGAACCAGTCACAATAGAATAACAACACAACACACGCACACACGTGCCAGTAATAAATAACAGCAACATGGCGTGCAAACATGTACCAGTTATAACAAAAGCATACATACGTACCGGTAATAATAAATGACAGCAACATAGCGTGCAAACATGTACCAGTCATAACAGAATAACAACACAACACACACATGCCACCAATAATAAATAACAGCAACATGGCGTGCAAGAGTACCTTGACGCCAGCCTTGGTGATGGAGATGGTCTGTTGCTCCATGGCTTCGTGGATGGCCACCTGGTCCTTGGGGTCCATCTTGTCAAACTCGTCGATGCAGCACACTCCGTTGTCTGCCAGCATCAGTGCCCCCGCCTCGATCACAAACTCGTGCGACTCCTCGTCCTGCAACCCCAATGCTGTGAACTTTATTTCGTCATTTATTTGTTTCCTGTTCACAAGGCACCTGTGTTTCCTGTCAGAGATACCATACGACAAAGATATTTCCTGTTCACAAAAGACCTATGTTTCCTGAAAGAAAGACCATCAACAAAGACATTATTTCCTGTTCACAAAACGCCTATGTTTCCCGTCAGAGATACCATTCGACAAAGACATTTACTTCCTGTTCACAAAACGCCTGTTTCCCGTCAGAGATACCACACAACAAAGACATTTATTTCCTGTTCACAAAACGCCTGTATTTCGTGTCAGAGATACCACACCACGAAGACATTTATTTCCTATTCACAAAACGACTATGTTTCCCGTCAGAGATAGCATACGACAAAAACATTTATTTCCTGTTCACAAAAAGCCTGTATTTCCCGTCCGAGACACCACATGACAAAGACATTTATTTCATGTTCACAAAACGCCTATGTTTCCCATCTGAGATACCACATGACAAAAACATTTGTCTGGTTGGGTCACGGTTAAGTATGTGTAATTAAACATTTGTTTCCTGTTCACAAAACGTTTATGTTTCCTGTCAGAGATACCATACGACAAAGACATTTATTTCCTGTTCATAAAGCACCTACGTTTCCTGTCAGAGATACCATACGACAAAAGACATTTATTTCCTGTTCATAAAGCACCTATGTTTCCTGTCAGAGATACCATACTACAGATATATATTTCCACGTCCTCCAAAGCCACGACTGCCACCTTTATTGTAAAACATGACAGCACACTGCTGTCATTTCAGGAGAGGATTTACTTAATTGTCTATTATTTATCTATTTATTTCGGAACAGAACCACTGAACATTCATAAAATTTTGAAATTAGAAGGTGGAAGCATCAGAAGCAGTCTATGTGGTAAAAATGGCTAAATAACTAGAACCACTGAACGTTCACAGCATTGTTATCAAGAGGGATGAAAAGTATCAGCCACCTATTAACTATTAAAATAGCAATTAAAATGGCTACACAATTAGAACCACTGAAAGTTCACACCATTTTGCAAGTAGAAAGGGGGAAAATAGCAGCAGTCTATGGTAAATATGGCAAAAATTACTAAATCCACTGAACGTTCACCTCATCTAGTTATCAAGAGGCGGAGTATCAGTAGCAGTCTAGGGGTTAAAATGGCTAAATAACCAGAACCACTGAACATTCACACAGTCTATGGGTGAAAATGGCTAAATACCCCGAACCGCAGAACATTCAAATCATTCCGTTATTAGGAGGAAGGTGGGGGCGGTGAGGGGATGGAGGAGGAAGAAGGGAGGCAAGTCTACTGACTCGGACGACAGCAGCGGTGAGACCGGCAGCTGTGCTGGCTTTGCCGCTGGTGTAGACGGCACGGGGAGAGAACTCCTCCACCTGTTTGAGGAACTGCGACTTGGCCGTCGACGGATCCCCGACCACGCACACATTGATGTCACCACGGAGATGAGTTCCCTCTGTCGTCACCTTGGGAACCCCGCCGAACAACATGAGCAGGATGCCACGCTTCACCTCATCGTTGCCTGTCAGAGAGACAAAAAATTACATAAATATTTCCTGTTTACAAAGCACCTATGTTTCCTGTCAGAGAGACCATACCACAAAGACATTAATTTACTGTTCAAAAAGCGCCTACACTTCCTGTCAGAGACCAACAACAACAAAAATTCATTTCCTGTTCATAAAGCACCTGTGTTTCCTGTCAGAGAGACAATAAAACAAAAGCATTATTTCCTGTTCACAAAGCGCCTATGGTTCCTGTCAGAGACTATACGACCAAGACAAATATTTATTTCCTGTTCACAAAGCACCTATGTTTCCTGTCACACACACTTTACCACTAAGACACTACTGATTATGGTGATGCCACTGTAATCACACAAGAAGGCGGGACAACACAACCAGATAAAAGGAAACCTAGGCAGAAAATCCTCAATGACCATGGATGGCGGAGACTGGTGTACAAGTTATGGGATGATTAACCCCCAGCACACCACAAATTTTCCAGCACAGTTTCCTCTGCAGCAAGTACATGCGAACTCCTATACCTTCCACTTGAACAACAGCACTTATAGGAGGAGCAAACCGATAGGCCTAGTTTGCATCAGTTTGACATGGTACAGTATATGACACCAAAGTGAAGTTTTGTACCTGGTTAACACTGAAAACATTCCAAAATATCCTCAAAGTGTGAATGCGTGAGAAAACTCTGGCAAAATCAATCATGATACGAAGCAAATAGTTGACGGGCGCAATAGCCAAATGGTTAAAGAGTTGGACTTTCAATCTGAGGGTCCCGGGTTCGAATCTCGGTGACGGCACCTGGTGGGTAAAGGGTGGAGATTTTTCCAATCTCCCAGGTCAACATGTGTGCAGACCTGCTAGTGCCTGAACCCCCTTCGAATGAAAATGCAAGCAGAAAATCAAATACGCACGTTAAAGATCCTGTAATCCATGTCAGCGTTCGGTGGATTATGGAAACAAGTAAATACCCAGCATGCACACCCCCGAAAGCAGAGTATGGCTGCCTACATGGCGGGGTAAAAACGGTCATACATGTAAAAGCCCACTCGTGTACATACGAGTGAACGTGGGAGTTGCAGCCCACAAACGCAGAAGAAGAAGAAGCAGCAAATAGTTGAAGCTTCCTTCTGAAACTGGATGTATGATAGTAGGTCAAAGCTGTCGGAATTTGGACATCTGTGTGAAATTCAAATATCTTATGCTGATCAACTGCAATCGCCACTGGCTGCGGGAGACTGGTAATGCTTGACAACTCCTATCGCCGTTAGCATGCTATAGGTTAAGGAAAACTAGCAATCCAATCACATGTAAAGGGAGTTCAAGAAAAGTATTGGGGGTCATGGTAATGCTGCAAAAACTTCACAAAAGAGAAGGGACATCACAATGCAGCAAGACAAAAGGAAAGGGAAGGAACTCCGCACAGACCGTGGATGGTGGGGAAGAGACTGGTGCACAGATTGTGGTAGATGTTCTTGTCCTGACTCATGTCGTACACCGTCTGCCACTCCTCCTTCGTCATCCTCTCCTTGATCATCGACGCCGTCAGCTCCTCTTCGCGCAGCTCACGACCCCCAAGCTGAAAGAAAAAAACAGTAACTCCATTATCATCATATCAACATGTTAATTAAGCATCCCAGCCTCATGATTCCTGCCTTCGTGGGATGGCATACGAGGCATGGTACCCGCGCTTAGGCACCCAGCGAAAATCCAATCCCCAACAGAGAAAGGAAAGACAGGATCGACTTAGAGGTAGAGAAAAACGAACGAATCGAGGGGGCCGTGTCGAATCGAGTACACAGAATGTAAGAATACAATAAACACAAGCCGCATACAGCAAAATAAGGCCAAATGAATACGCTTAATAGCCAAAAAAAGCGTAAGACAAGACAGAGCGTAAACCTGACAAGATGGCGTGGAGAGCCTTGGCCAAAGGAATGATTCAGCGCTTATAGCTTTTAGAGGCGTTTGGCTAAGAACGGCTCGTATTTTCACTGTTAGCCGCGCAAAATTTGGCCAAGCAGAACAAACCGATAGGCCTAGTTTGCATCAGTTTGACATGGTACAGTATATGACACCAAAATGTTATTAAGCATCGAGAGCAAGGCCACATCATCCTCACAGCCCTTCACTGGACACCAGAAGGTAGATACAGGACAGGAAGGCCAGAGCTCATGACCCCCCCCAACCCCCCACCCCCACCTGAAAAGAGAAAAACAACTCCTTTATCATTATCTCAACATGAACAAAATAACATCAACTGGACAACACTTCAGTGGACACCAGAAGGTAGACATGAGACAGGAAGGCCGTGTCTTGGCACAGAACAGTCAGAACAGAGTACCATTCAGAAACTGTCCAACTGTCCTAAAATCCTCCTGGCCGAGAGAGTGGGGATGAAACTTGGGCAAGACACTCTCCACTATTATCAAATTCTAGCACAGACAGTCGGGACAGCAGTTGCCTCCTCTGACTGTTCTGATGGTCAGTCTGACACAACTATCATGCATGGTACAAATGATGGGGCAGCACAAAAAAATAAGATAAAGGGAGAGTACTGACCACGCGTGACGCGCTGGGCGTGACGTTGCAGGCAAGGAAGGCCATGCGGTAGGTTAGGTCCCTCACGCCCAGAGCCTTCAGACCTCGAACACCTTCAGCCTCGAACCCCTCCCCTCCGCCCTTCACTCGCATGGAACTCTCCGCTCTGGCTCCTGGTGCAACATGACACAACGGCTGCTGATAAATACAAAGCACACACACACAGACCTGACACTGAAAGGATACTTCCCTCATGAAATTATGTCTCATCTAACATACCATGACCCACTAGTGCAGACTCTGGAGGTGGTCCGATTCCTATTCTGTGCAAACTACTTCCCACTTATGCACAGAAATGGCAGTAGGTATGGCTAGCGTGGCTAATAACCTCCCTTGGTAGACTACCTCCCTGACGGGCGTAATAGCCGAGTAGTTAAAGCATTGGACTGTCAATCTGAGGGTCCTGGGTTTGAACCACGGTGATGGCGCCTGGTGGGAGAAGGGTGGAGATTTTTACGATCTCCCAGGTCAACATATGTGCAGACCTGCTAGTGCCTGAACCCCCTTCGTGTGTATACCAAGCAGAAGACCAAATACGCACATTAAAGATCCTGTAATCCATGTCAGCGTTCGGTGGGTTATGGAAACAAGAACATACCCAGCATGCACACCCCCGAAAACAGAGTATGGCTGCCTACATGGCAGGGTAAAAACGGTCATACACGTAAAAGCCCACTCATATGCATACGAGTGAACGTGGGAGTTGCAGCCCACGAACGCACAAGAAGAAGAAGACTGCCTCCCTTCCACGTCCCTGCACAGCGCCCTCTTTTTCCGGCAGTCATCTTCCCTCCTGCTCCCAAGCTCTTCACAGGGCTAAGGTTTTTTGCTTCTTTCAAGTCAAACATCTTCAGAGTCCCAGGGATTTGAGCCATAAATCCCCTGGTCCCAAACTTCCATCAAAGAGTCACTACAGTGCTGCACACTTATCAGATCTGCATTGCTAATCACGTAAGAGAAGCAGACTTAAGTTTTCATACACTTTAAAAATAAAAAAATAAAAAAATCCTTTCATGTTCCCCTTCTTTAATTTTCATATCATAGGGACCTGCTCAATATACATGCAGTGAGTACCCATGCACAAATTAAGCCATGGTTGCACTGAAAGCCCAAACACTGAAAGCAAAACCAAACGATATTTTCAAGGAAACTGACCTGCCAATGACAGACTGCCGACATCAGGCACCACAATCAGTGTACCGATGAAATCACACTTGTCTCCGGCCTGAGCCATCTCCACAGCCTCCGCACGTAATATCACCTCGACACTGAGAATACAAAACAAGTTAAACATACACTTAGTCATATATTCCTACACTCAGTTACATACATTCCACTTACACTCAAAAAAGGAAATTTTCTATCTAAAATTACGTTTAAGTAACATACTTACCGTGACCCACTAGTGCAAACGAACTCAACGCGATCCGCATTTCTCGGCCCTGCCAGTCGGCAGGACGCCCGAGTCAATCTCCCGCCACGGACACATCGCACATAGGGCCCAGTCTAGCGTGCGGATCCAAAGCCAGTGTATGGTGTTGTTTTCCCAAAGGGATTATGGCACATTCCACTGTTGAGACTGTGGGCATGGGAAAAGTGATAGAGGAGATCGACTCGGGCGTCCTGCCGACTGGCAGGGCCGAGAAACGCAGATCGCGTTGAGTTCGTTCGCACTAGTGGGTCACGGTTAAGTTTGTGTAATTAAAGGAGTGATTACACAGTAACAGCATCTCTTAACTATCAACAACTGGCATGCCATCATCACCAAACTTCATGAAACAAACTCTTTTGCATCACTTCGATTTTTTTTTTAACAAAAATAATTATAATGACTAAAAATAGAGCTCCAAATGACTAGCATCAAACATTGCCATTATTGTTCAAGGAAAAAGCAAAGCAAAAAGCAAATGAAGAAATTCACAAACCACATTCTCAATAATTCTCTTCACAGTTGAGAAGAGCAAGCATAGCATTAACCTGGAGAGTAAACAAATTTTTTTTTTTAAACTGGCATGTACAGTTTGTGACACAACACAGCCATGCCATATATTCTAGACAGCGGTCAGGTAGGTTTTTTTTGGTTTGGTTCGTTTCAAACACAGAAATTACAAACGCTTGTTGGCAGCCTATGTCCAAAATAAGGCAATGGGAAATGGTTGAGGCCACATGCAGTATTACTGGCCATGAATCTTTTCACCCCAAGCTCGCATTTATGCACAGGCATGGTAGAGGACCCATGTCACTGAAAGGTGACCATTCATTGGTCTGTTTTCCATGAACCTACTGCTCTTAATGTTCGGTGGTAGGATAAGCTATATTTTCTATACATCGCATAGGGAATCCCCAGCTATTCTTAGCCACTGTCTTTTCTGTGTTTATACCACAAGGGAACTTTGTACTCTAAATTGACTGGCAGTGAAAGGGTTAAGAACTGTGCTAAGAGGACGGTAGATGAGCTGACACCTGAACAAACCAACCAGTTGGTGAATTTCTTTATTACAGACAATTCAAGGGATTGATTAACTGATTGACGGGTGCAATAGCGGAGTGGTTAAAGCGTTGGACTTTCAATCTGAGGGTCCCGGGTTCGAATCACGGTGACGGTGCCTGGTGGGTAAAGGGTGGAGATTTTTACGATCTCCCAGGTCAACATACGTGCAGACCTGCTAGTGCCTGAACCCCCTTCGTGTGTATATGCAAGCAGATCAAATATGCACGTTAAAGATCCTGTAATCCATGTCAGCGTTCGGTGGGTTATGGAAACAAGAACATTCTCAGCATGCACACCCCCGAAAGCGGAGTATGGCTGCCTATATGGCGGGGTAAAAACGGTCATACACGTAAAAGCCCACTCGTGTGCATACGAGTGAACGTGGGAGTTGCAGCCCACAAACGCAGAAGAAGAAGAAGATTGACTGATTGTTTCAGATCTACCCAAGTGGTCCCTGGTGCACTCACCTCCGAGGGATGCTACCCCTCGGCAGTTCAGCCTGTGTTTCCTGGATGCGGACTTTCTGAAAATCGACGAAGCGTGACTTGTTGACATCCAGCATGAAGCGTGCACGGTTGCTGCACACAGGGTTTCTACACACCGATGGCTGGAACAGAAAGTATGGAAATTCAATGACGTCAAAAGAATGAATAAGGAGGTGACAAGCAACATATGGGAGGTGGGGGAGGTGTGGGGAAGTCCCCATGAAGGAAAGAACTGGAACAAATCAGTCCAATATCATTATCTTAGATGAACAGACTATAAATAAACGAATACCAGAACAAAGACACTAAGCCTCTCGTCCATTCCTCACTCACAAGAGGCAAAGGGTTAATGACGTCATTTCCTTACAAAACAAAAACATTATTAAATGCACATACAATCTATGATCAATAGAAAAAAAAATTCAAAGGAAACTGCACTTGGAATTTAGCATTTCTTCCATCCTTGCCAACACTGATTCCATTTCGGTTCTTAAATACACTATCTGCATAGATATTTTCAATGAATCACCACCAAGTATTGAAACGTCACCTCACCAGCCAGTCCAACAAAACTTGGTACAACCACTGACCCATGTGTATTCAAACTGCTTCTCCACACCAAACTGACCTGTGTGTATTTGAACTGTTTCTCCACACCAAACTGACCTGTGTGTATTTCAACTGTTGTTCCACACCAAACTGACCTGTGTGTATTTGAACTGTTGCTCCACACCAAACTGACCTGTGTGTATTTGAACTGTTGCTCCACACCAAACTGACCTGTGTGTATTTGAACTGTTGTTCCACACCAAACTGACCTGTGTGTATTTGAACTGTTGACTCCACAAACTGACCTGTGTGTATTTGAACTGTTGCTCCACACCAAACTGACCTGTGTGTATTTCAACTGTTGCTCCACACCAAACTGACCTGTGTGTATTTCAACTGTTGCTCCACACCAAACTGACCTGTGTGTATTTCAACTGTTGTTCCACACCAAACTGACCTGTGCATTTGAACTGTCGCTCCACTGACCTGTGTGTATCTGAACTGTTGCTCCACAAACTGACCTGTGTGTGTTTCAACTGTTGCTCCACACCAAACTGACCTGTGTGTATTTCAACTGTTGCTCCACACCAAACTGACCTGTGTGTATTTGAACTGTTGCTCCACACCAAACTGACCTGTGTGTATTTGAACTGTTTCTCCACACCAAACTGACCTGTGTATTTGAACTGTTGCTCCACACCAAACTGACCTGTGTGTATTTGAACTGTTTCTCCACACCAAACTGACCTGTGTGTATTTGAACTGTTGCTCCACACCAAACTGACCTGTGTGTATTTGAACTGTTGCTCCACAAACTGACCTGTGTGTATTTGAACTGTTGCTCCACACCAAACTGACCTGTGTGTATTTGAACTGTTGTTCCACACCAAACTGACCTGTGTGTGTTTGAACTGTTGCTCCACACCAAACTGACCTGTGTGTGTTTCAACTGTTGCTCCACAAACTGACCTGTGTGTGTTTGAACTGTTGCTCCACACCAAACTGACCCATGTGTATTTGAACTGTTGCTCAAAACCAAACTGACCTGTGTGTGTTTGAACTGTTGCCACAAACTGACCTGTGTGTGTTTGAACTGTTGCCACAAACTGACCTGTGTGTGTTTGAACTGTTGCTCCACACCAAACTGACCCATGTGTATTTGAACTGTTGCTCCACACCAAACTGACCTGTGTGTATTTCAACTGTTGTTCCACACCAAACTGACCTGTGTGTATTTGAACTGTTTCTCCACACCAAACTGACCTGTGTGTATTTGAACTGTTGTTCCACACCAAACTGACCTGTGTGTATTTGAACTGTTTCTCCACACCAAACTGACCTGTGTGTATTTCAACTGTTGACTCCACAAAATGACCTGTGTGTATTTCTGTTGCTCCACACCAAACTGACCTGTATGTATTTGAACTGTTTCCCCACACCAAACTGACCTGTGTGTATTTGAACTGTTTCTCCACACCAAACTGACCTGTGTGTATTTGAACTGTTGCTCCACACCAAACTGACCTGTGTGTATTTGAACTGTTGCTCCACAAACTGACCTGTGTGTATTTGAACTGTTGCTCCACAAACTGACCTGTGTGTATTTGAACTGTTTCTCCACACCAAACTGACCTGTGTGTATTTGAACTGTTGCTCCACACCAAACTGACCTGTGTGTATTTGAACTGTTGACTCCACAAACTGACCTGTGTGTATTTGAACTGTCGTTCCACATCAAACTGACCTGTGTGTATTTGAACTGTTGCTCCACATCCTTGATGATGGTACGGCAGTCCAGACAGAGGAAGGTACCGCTGACCAGTTCAGGGTGCACAGGATGGGTTCGAACCACCTGACCCGTGATGCGCAACAAGGTTCCGATTTTGGCTGTGGTCAGCTCCCGCACTCTGGAAACAGATGACCACATCACTGTTTTAAAGCAGTGACAACTGACATGCTAGTCAATTATTCAGGTTTTACGGTAAAAATGAATTCCATCAGTTGGGTGTTAATGAAAACTACAAGTCCCTGTTTAAAGAAACCTACATCATTGTTTAACAACAGTGACAACTGCCATGTTAGTCATTTATTCAAGTTTTAAGGTGACAATGAATTCCATAACCAGTCAGGTAATAATCATTTATATGAGGAGTTCGTATTAGACTCCCAGTTTGGTTGAATATACTTACCCTGTCAAACTGATGCAAACCAGGGCAATCTGTTTGCTATTCTCAGCCAAAATTTATTGCGGCAACTCAGTGATACGACATCTCGCCTTTAGACTGCCGTCTGCTAGCCAATGAAATGCCGTTTCCAGCAAGAGGTAAACAATCATTCTCAATGGCCGCCATTTTTCAGATTAGTGACATTATCAATTTGCTCTCTCTTTGCCAACCATTTATGTATTAGAAATGTTATTTTCATGCATGTTTGTTGCTTGTTGCGGCTTTCCGGGACATTTTCATCTCAGGATTCATATATCTCACATCGTTTGCGTCTGTGACGTTTTATTCGATGTCTTGTTTTGTGAACTTTGTCTCGCTCTCCTCTCTCCTTTGGTCTTTGCTTACCGTTCCGGACTTTCTTCTACTTACGGACTCGCCACAATACTCGGAAATAACTTGTCCCCATCACAGAGCATCGCTAACAATTCCGGCAATTGCCGAACCCGTGAGGTTAGGATAGTACTGAGAGTGAATTCCATGATCAGCTGGGTATCAAATAACACTACATGTCCCTTTTTCAAAAAAAAAAAAAAAACACTATAAAAAGAATAACAACACTCAACTCATATTTTCTCATAAGACTGCATGAATTCCTAAAAGGAGTTTGCATTATACTCCATGTTTGGTGATACATATACTTACCATGTCAAACTGATGCAAACTAGGCCTATCGGTTTGCTCTGCTTGGCCAAATTTCGCGCAGCTTACAGTGAAAAGACGAGCTGTTTGCCCGGTCCGCTCTTAGCCAATCAAACGCCTATAAAAGCTATAAGCGCTGAATCATTCCTTTGGCCAAGGCTTTCCACGCCATCTTGTCAGGTTTACGCTCTGTCTCATCTTACGCTTTTTTTTTGGCTATTAAGCATATTCATTTGGCCTTATTTTGCTGCATGTGGCTTGCGTTTATTGTATTCTTACATTCTGTGTACTTGATTCGACTCAGCCCCCTCGATTCGTTTGTTTTTCTCTACCTCTAAGTCGATCCTGTCTTTCCTTTCTCTGTTGGGGATCAAATTTTCACTGGGTGCCTAAGCACGGGTACCATGCCTCGTATGCCACCCCACAAAGGCAGGAATCATGAGGCTGGGATTGAGACTCGGCAAGAGACTCTCCCAAGCCCGGAGCTCATGATTCCTCCCACAAATCAAAGAGATATACACATTATGTCAGAATAAAGCCACACAAATGGTAACTTACTTCAGCTGGGATGGAACATCTGTGAAGCTGATGTAGAACTCTTTATTGGCAGGGATCTGACCACAGTCACGTGCAAAGTTCCTCAGGGCTCGACATAAAAATGGGTACACCCTGCAACAGAAGCCAGTCACAACAAGAACATTGAAATTCCTCAAGTTAGACAATGTCATAAATAAATACTAAAGAAAAAAAATTTTTTTTTTTTTTAAGTAAAGTGGGAGAGGTGATGGGAGGGTGGTTTATATCTCTTCACTTCACCAAACACAGGAGTTGATAACCTCATTTCTTGTACTTTTTTTTCTGATTTTTTCCCTATCGAAGTGGATTTTTCTACAGACTTTCCCCAGGGACAACCCCTTTCTTGTAGTGGGCTCTTTTAAGTGCCCAAAGTGCATGCTGTAAACAGGACTTCAGTATATTTTTTCATCCAAATGGCTAGCCTCCAGACCATCATGCAAGATCTAGTGGAGGGAGAGAAAATACTGGCGACTATGGGATTCAAACCAGCGCGCTCAGATTCTCTCCCTTACTAAGCAGACGCGTTACCACTTGGTAATAAACAAAACACCTGACAGTTCCACCTACCTGTAGTACTCCTCCATCACAGTGGTGCTCAGCTGCTGGTTGAAGGTCTCCAGGTCCTTGAAGCTGACCGTCAGCGTGTTGCGCTCCGGTCGCACCAGCTCCTGGATGTAGGCGGGGTACTTGGGGGTCCCCTTTGGGTCTCCACCTTCACGGAACCTGACACAGCACAGCAAAGTGTGTGGGGAGGTGTCAGTTGAATCTATATCGCATGGGTGGGTGGTGGATTGTGTGGCGGGGTCACAGGCAGTACCACATGGGTGGGAGTGACATGTTGGGGGGTGGGGGGGGGTCACAATTAATCTGTATCACATGGGTTAAAAATTTTAATGGGTGGGATGGGAAACATGTTGGGGGGTCAGTTAATCTGTATAATATGGGTGGGAGGTAAGTCATGTGGGGGGTCACAGTTAATCTATACAACATGGGTGGGGGAGTGACGTGTGGTGTCATAGCTGACCTGTATCACATGGGTGGGAGTGACATGTGTGGTGTCATAGCTGACCTGTATCACATGGGTGGGAGTGACATGTGGGGTGTCATAGCTGACCTGTATCACATGGGTGGGAGTGACATGTGGGGTGTCACAGTTGATCTGTATCACATGGGTGGGAGTGACATATGGGGTGTCACAGTTGATCTGTATCACATGGGTGGGAGTGACATCATGGGGGACGGAGGGGGGGGTGGGGGGGCTCACAGTGAATATAACAGGAGTGGGAGGGTGACCCTGTGGGGGGGTCACAGTTAATCCGTATAACATTTTCTTGATAGTGTAAAGTTAGCAACTCGGACTAGGGTCTGATAAACCCAAGTGGAAGTGTGTGTCTTAGTGCCCCCCACCCCCACCCCCCACCCCAAAAAAATAAAAGCAAAACCAAACAAAATTAACTGCAATCCAATCTGATATGGAAATTGTATTATAATAAATTTAAGCGAAAATATTCCCACCACAGTGTAACCACATGAATAAAGCTTGGACACACCAAATCATAGACTTATACAGTTCTATTTCTAAATTAAATCAAAAACAAATTTACTAAGTTGCCAAATCATAACATTATCCATTTCCAAGGGTCAGAAAGGACAACTCAACACAAAAAAGAAGCCAGTTTAGTGGCAATAAAAGGCCCATGGCTCTCTACATACTCTGGTAACATGCATCACAATGGTAAAAGCTGCACAGTACACTGCTACAAAACATGCATGGCTTGATTTCAAAGTATTGATACTGCTGGTACGCACAGCCAAAGCATTGCTTAGAGAACACTTTTTATCTTAGTTGGCAATGCACTTTTGCTTTTAATTTGCCATTTTTGCAGAAAGAAATGTTAAAACATTCATCCACTTTTAACTTTTTACTGTGGTGATTGATGCACACATTTTAAGATCAATCATTCAGTGACAACTAATGATGCTGAAGCAGTGAAAAGGAAGTGTTGCCGCACCAAAAAAATGAACTTTTCAAGCATGCCTGGTCTGGACCTATTACCACAAACACAACAGGAAACAGATGGGAAGCCACGGAATTTGCGGTGAAGAACCAGAGGAGTTCCGATAAGGTTGGAAGGGAGTGAAGGGAAAGGCAACACAAGGGTGAGGAGAATAGCTAAAGTTGTCATGTTGAGGGGGTTGGCAACGCGATAGCTAAGGTTGGTACGGGTCAAACGAGAGCCTGGGCTTGCGAGTGCCTGACAAAAACAAAAAAAAAACCGACGACGAGGCGTATAAAACCGCAAGGCTACGATGCTAGGCATCGCCTCTAACCTAAACCTGAAGGGAAGATCGTGCACGCAATAGCCTACCCGTACATTATGTGAGCAATGTTGTGGGAAAACGGAGGAGGGTGGTATGGGAGGGGTGATGACTAACTCAATAAGGCAACAAAAAGTTGAGGTTGTGTGGAAATGGAGATTTGTTCGGGAGCCGAGGTTTGAAGTACTCAGATTGCATCCGTGCTTTTATGCTTTTTCCTAGCGATCCTGTGACCATGATTCATTCCGCGGATGTTTCTTTCGAATACGGCTAAGAAGCCCAGCTGTGACGACTAACATTTTTCTGACTGACAAACTCCGAATCAAGAGGCCCTGTAACTTCCCCTAAGTTCCTGGTCTCCAATGTCTGAGCCATTCCGGGCGTTTGGAGTTCAGTATTTCAGTGCCCAGGACAAATCACCAAATGAGATAATCAACTGTGCTATCAACCTTTCGTACTTGACACATAAATTCTCAAATAAATTCTTATCTGCACCACTGTGCATATAGTACTATCCTCATAAAATGTGGGGGGAAATCAAATTGATGCGATTTTTATATCTGACATGACACATCACACACAACAGTCGCCAGCTAGTCTGGCAACACAACAAAGAAAAGGTGTTAACTTACTCTTCCAGAAAATCTTGGAACAGCTTCAAGCATCTTTCTCCGACTTGGTCATTCACTTGATTGGACTTGATCGCTTGTTCAGCAACATCCATGATGCGAATTATTGTTTTTTTAACACTTTACACACGCAAAATTACAATCCACGGAAGCAGTGTCGCCACTTCGCGCCAAATCGGTCACGTGGAGCTTTCCCGCGAAAACGTCATTTCCGTCGGCTGCTAAGCCTTTTTTTCCCCTCCCCACTTTGCCTTTCGATTCTCGACACCGTCAAAATGATTATTCTTCGAGACTGTTGTTGACAAATTCATTTGAATGCGTCGAAGGTGTGTGTGTGTGTGTGTGTGTGTTTCTTTTTCTTTTCTTTTTAAATCACACCGATGATAAGAAATTCGGGCTCAGTTCTGTCCTCAGTGAAGAAACTAAGGACGCGATACTGACCACAGTGCACCTCCACCTTTTTTGTCTGCAGTGTATATTTGTTGTTTTCCTTCTGTCAAAGTGGATTCTCTGCATAATCTTGCCAGGGCTCTTTCAGTTTCAGTTTGTGTGCTAAGTGCACCACTGACAACTCGTGGGGGCCGTTTGACTGAATCACAATGGAGGGCCGAGTGCGGGGGGACCAGGGTGGGGTGGGTTAAAAATCATCTCAGTCCATAGTATGGGATTCGAACTCAGTTGTGTTCACGCGCTTTCAAGTCGGGTGCATTATCACTAGGCCACTGATCTGTGTGTGCGTGTGTGAGTGGGAGGTGTGGGTCAGTGCTACTGAGGTGTGGTGTGTGTGTGTGTGTGTGTGTGTGTGTGTACTATATGTGTGTGTGTGTGTGTGTCAGTGTGTGTTTCTGTGTGCCAGTGCCAGTGTGTCACGGTGTGTGTGTGTGTGTGTGTGTGTGTGTGTGTGTGTGTGTGTGTGTCAGTGTGTGTGTGTGTGTGTGTGTGTGTTCGTGTGTGCCACCCTGACAGTGAGTTTGTCAGTGTGTGCCGGCCGAGTGTCACGACTGAGTGTGTGTGTGTTTGCCGACACTGAAACTAATTATTTATGATAATAATTATAAAAAAATAATAATAATAAAAAAAACACTATCTTTAAAACAGTGCAGTAACTATCCCACACACCTAACCCCACCCTCCCCGACCCTGACTCGGACACACACACATCGACGTACACGTCATAGTCTGACACTGACACAAAGCAGAACGACGTGACTCGCGATTGCGCTGGTACTGAGCCCTGAGCGAGTCTTCGATGGACTGGATGCACGTCAGTGACAAACTTGACAAAACACTGAGTGCAGGGCATCGACAAACGAGCCCCGTCAGTCCGTGAAACCAACAACAGCATGCAACTCCAAGAGTGGCTCAGTGAAGACAACCGCTTAGAACAATGACTCCTCTAGCAGTGACAATCATTGACTGGATTGAACTAAACGAAGAGAAACTTGTTGTAAAATATAAAGAGAACAGCCACAACCTAACGAGACAACCGAATAAAATCAGTTTAATGAACACAAATAAAACACACACACAAAAACGAAAAAATACAAATTGTAATGAGACAATATATATCAAGTTTAACCAATCTAATGAACTTGACGACAAACACTGTAAACTAAATCATTATCAGTATCAGTATCAGTAGCTCAAGGAGGCGTCACTGCGTTCGGACAAATCCATTTAGGCTACGCTACACCACATCTGCCAAGCAGATCGCCGGGATGCCTGACCAGCAGCGTCAGTAACCCAACTTAATAAATAAATGTAAACTAAACAAAAACAACCTCTCTGTTTGGGATATGCTGACAAAGCAACAACATCACTGGATCACTGGTCAGGAATCGAGAGCAGTAGCATCAGAGAGAGAGACTGAGGAAAGACAAGACAAGACGGCCGGACCGGCAAGACTACAAGATAAAACTATTTATTTTGACGGGATTATAGAACATAGCACTGGCGTTGTTCGTTTTGTTGTTGTTGTTGTTGTTTGGGGGTGGGGGGTGTTACTTTTTAACATCAGTCCCTGTATTGAACAGGGTCCACACAACAAATACTACTGAGCTGAAGTCAGTCATATATCTTCTTCTTCGTTCGTAGCGTGCAGCTTTACGTTCACTCGTATGTACACGAGTGGGCATTTACGTGTATGACCGTTTTTACCCCGCCATGTAGGCAGCCATACTCCGTTTTCGGGGGTGTGCATGCTGGGTTTGTTCTTCAAGTTGTTTCTGTAACGCACCGAACGCTGACATGGATCACAGGATCTTCTCCGTGCATATACACACGAAGGGGGTTCAGGCACTAGCAGGTCTGCACATAATAATGTTAACCACCCTTTATCCACCTAGTGGCGCCGTTACCGAGATACGAACCCGGGACCCTCACAGACTGAAAGTCCGACGCTTTTCACCACTCGGATATTGCGCCCGTCATATAATATGACACCAAGAGAGAGACTGAGAGAGGTGTGGTGGGTGTCACAGTGGGAGGGGGAGGGCTTTGGGGAGTCTGTGATTACGGAAGCGTGTTTCGTTACACAGTGGAGCGAGTAACTCAAGGTGGCTGTGTTCAGTGTGGAGAGAGTTCAGTCTGAGGCTGGTTGGTCTTCAGTTCTACCACTGACTCACTTGGTGAAGTTATGCACTGTGTCAAACACCGGCCGGTTTTGCCTTTTTCTCCCCGCCATTACAACTGACTACTCAGTAGTGGATGTAAATCCATCCGTACCGACGAGGACGAACACGAAGATAAAAATTATATCTGTGTGCTGGGTAAGCTTTCCATTTCTCTCTCTTGTTCCGGAAACGAAGAAAATTAAACAAAGAAGAGGAAGTGTACTGGTTTGTATCGGTCTCTGTATCATTAATTTGTTATTATTATTATCACTGAGTCATTAACTGTTTGTCTGCATAAGCCAAGACAGCCAGTTCAGTCTTTAAAACTGACGTGCAAATAAGACAGAAAATGTGGATTTAGTTTCACTGACTTTCCTCCCAAATTTTCGGAACTCGCTGCCATCGTGAGTTTGCACCTCACTCCAACTGTGGGTGAATTTCAATTCTAAGTATTTAAAATTAGTGTGTGTGTCGGTGTGTGTGTGTGTGTGAGTGTGTGTGTGAGTGTGTGTGTGTGTGTGTGTGTGTGTGTGTCGGTGTGTGTGTGTGTGTGAGTGTGTGTGTGTGTGTCAGTGCAGGTTCAGTGGGGTACAGTACTTCCTACTAGTAGCTCAACATTCAGAAGAACGCATTCACCGACACTCAGTAACTGCTGAGAATACGATGTACCAGCGGACGGAAAACTGACTGACATCAACTATCATCGATAGAAAGTAACAGTAGCAACACGGACTGCCATAATGTCATCAAAACTTCACTAAAGACTTCTAGACTCTTTATTGTTTAAAATAGAGGATCTTGATACGCGCAAGGGCCGGTATAAAATTGACAATCGACAGACACCGTCCACATCTAAAAATCACATCACAAAAAACAACAGCGGCTCACGCACGCTCTCAAACACACCACCTTCTCCACACACACACACACACACACACACACACACACACACCACTGTGGCCACCCTCACACACACGTGCATGACAAACTCGTTTCTTTTTGTACACAAACACAAACGCATCCCAGAAAACCGCATTATTGGGAAGGGAACTGTGGTTGTTTCCCTTTTCCGGGATCTTGTACTGTGATACACAATCAGGTCCGAGTTCGTTTTCTATTCTGGCAGTGAAAGGGGTTTAACAGTTCAAAGACGTTACAGTTTTGATCATGGATGCACAAAGCACAGCAATAAATTTTGACAGATCATGACGACCTCGCTTAACGTTTGTGGTAATGTCTGCGGCGCACAGCTGGAACCACGAGATAACAGGGAAAAGAAACACTTTTCACTGACTAACCCGTCACGAACTAAGCAGAGAACCAACACTCAGCTCATATCACAGATTGACACGTTGGGCCAACAGCAAAGTCGGAGCTGTGTGATCAATGGTTTCTCCACTGCATTGCAATGGGAATCCATTTACAGCTCAGTCTTTTGTGAAGGACCCTGACTCAAAAAACCGGCAACGCTGCACTGGCTCTTAGTGCTGCAGCCTTGGAGGGCTAGTTGGCCTTTGGGAAGCATCCCAGTGCCGACTGTTCTAAAACCCTCTTGGCCGAGAGAGCGGGGATGTAACTTGGACAAGACACTCCAGTCGCTAGTTGGCCTTTGGTAACCATCCCAGTGCCGACTGTTCTAAAACCCTCTTGGCCGAGAGAGCGGGGATGTAACTTGGACAAGACACTCCAGTCGCTAGTTGGCCTTTGGGAAGCATCCCAGTGCCGACTGTTCTAAAACCCTCTTGGCCGAGAGAGCGGGGATGTAACTTGGACAAGACACTCCAGTCGCTAGTTGGCCTTTGGGAAGCATCCCAGTGCCGACTGTTCTAAAACCCTCTTGGCCGAGAGAGCGGGGATGTAACTTGGACAAGACACTCCAGTCGCTAGTTGGCCTTTGGGAAGCATCCCAGTGCCGACTGTTCTAAAACCCTCTTGGCCGAGAGAGCGGGGATGTAACTTGGACAAGACACTCCAGTCGCTAGTTGGCCTTTGGGAAGCATCCCAGTGCCGACTGTTCTAAAACCCTCTTGGCCGAGAGAGCGGGGATGTAACTTGGACAAGACACTCCAGTCTCAACCATATCAAATTCTGGCCCAGATATTTAGGACAGTTTCAGTTTCAGTTTCAGTAGCTCAAGGAGGCGTCACTGCGTTCGGACAAATCCATATACGCTACACCACATCTGCCAAGCAGATGCCTGACCAGCAGCGTAACCCAACGCGCTTTGTCAGGCCTTTAGAAGTAAAATAAATAAATTAATTAAATTTTTTTTTTAAATTAAAAATTAATTAATTAATTTAAAATAATAAATAAATGTTAGAAATAAATAAATAAAATAAAATAAAATAAATAAATAAATAATAATTTAAATAAAATAAATAAATAAAGCAGGACAACAGTTGCTTATTCTGATGGTCATAGTAGGACACGACCATCATACATAACGCGTCACGGGAAAAAAAAAAATCTGTGACCGCAACTCTCAGCAAGAGTCGGCTGTGGGGTCCACTCCTGTCATCAGGCCTCCAGGCACGTGCTTGTCTAGCAACAAGATTTACATACGCAGAGTGGCAGCCGGGACTTATTTCCGTGACACGGTTTACAGCTGGGTAGGCATTGCAATGGATGGGCTCTGAGCAACAGTACGTGTGCTGTCCCTCCTACGATGTGTGTCAAAGATGGGAGACGTCACGGTCGTGTCCACATGCAAATCTGACCTCAGTATGACTGATCACGACAAGCCGACATTCTTCAACGCTGCGGGTTGACCAACAAGATGGCCCATTTAATTATTTTTGATTATATATGAAGGATATTGCATTGTACTGTACTGTAATGTACTGTACTGTAGTATAGTACAGTATAGTATGGTATAGTTGGTGTGATGCGGTGTGGTGTGGTGTGTTATGTCATATCATATATCACTATATGATATCATGTCATGTCGTTTGCTCTTCGTTGTCTTCTTAAGCCTTGAGTATAGTATAGTATAGTATAGTATAGTATAGTATAGTATAGTATAGCCTTGAGTATAGTATAGTATTTCGTGTCATGTATCATATCATATCATATAGGTATATATTATATTATGTCATATCATATCATCATATAGAGCCCTGCATAGTTGTATACGTATAAAGCGGCGTTGGGTGTCTCTCTGGTGTCTGTGTGTACTTCCGAGACCCCTCTGTACACCCACAACTTGAATGCTAAAGACGGAAGACACTGAAAACTACCCGGCAAACTGGTCAGTTAAGTTGTCTTCGTTCTCCGTTTGGATGCCAGTTACCTGGGGTGGATGATCCATCGCCAACCAAGGCAACTACAGACACACTGAGCACGTCCGCGGTCATAATAGTAGCTGTGACTGAAAGAATTCACTACGGCGACCATTGGGTGTGTTCGAGAAGACGTCGATAAAGTCTTCAGTTTTACACACACACACACACACACACACACACACACACACTCAGATGTCTGCCGATCAGTTTGCTATATATATATATATATATGAAAAACAACAAACACAACTCTTATTACTGTGTGTTATTCGTCGAATGAAACTATCTTCATCTTCAGATTGATTTCAGTCGGGGAAATCAGGATATGGGGAGTTTTCTGCGCATTAGTGAAAACTACAATGATCCATTTTCCATCCCAATCTTCTTGGTTTACTTTCCGCGATTTCTGAACCATCATTGAGTTGCTTTCTTTCCACATATGCAGAGAGAGAGAGAGGGGTGTGTATGTGTGTGTGTGTGGGTGGTGGGAGAGGGGCAGGAAAAAGGACTCGGGCTAAATGCAGAGTATTAAGCAATGACAGCGAAAGGCAATTACCAAACGGGTTGTTAAGTGGAGTGATGGCCTAGAGGTAACGCGTCCACCAAGGAAGCGAGAGAATCTGAGCGCGCTGGTTCGAACCACAGCTCAGCCGCCGATATTTTCTCCCCCTCCATTAGACCTTGATTGGTGGTCTGGATGCTAGTCATTCGGATGAGACGATAAACCGAGGTCCCGTGTGCAACATGCTCTTAGCGCATGTAAAAGAACCCACGGCAACAGAAGGGTTGTTCCTGGCAAAATTCTGTAGAAAAATCCACTTCGATAGGAAAAACAATTAAAACTGCACGCAGGGAAAAAAAAAAAAAAATGGGTGGCGCTGTAGTGTAGTGACGCGATCTCCCTGGGGACAGCAGCCCGAATTTCACACAGAGAAATTTGTTGTGATAAAAAGAAATACAAAAATACAAATTTTCATTGGGCGCTGCATGGCTCGTTGCAGAACCACTGCACACTCACGTCTCTGTACTGTGGACTGACGCAGAAGATTCTTTTTGGGGCTGTTAGTTAAAGTCTCGCGTTTTTGGTTTGTTTTCGTTTTGTTGTTGTTGTTTTTAGAAAAAAAAAAGCCTCAAAGTTGGAAATCGCTAGCTGGAGAGAGAGAGAGAGAGAGAGAGAGAGAGAGAGAGAGAGAGAGAGAGAGAGAACATTAACATAAAAATAAGTCATGCAATTAATGTTTGAGAACATCAACTCGCTCATTACTATGTCGTTTGTATGGCCAGCGCGGCTTTTTATTACTCGTGCTGGGCCATTTATCACTCAAAGGTCCATTTGTTACTCGGTGGAAGGAGTCGGGTACAGATTGACACTAGCTAGCTAGGGGCATGGGGTAGAGGGGTGGGGTGGGGGACAAACTTTGAAAAGGATGGCCTATCCGGCAGTTTCTTGAGTGCTCACTTCGCCTCGTACATCTTTCCTGACCGAGACTTAAGTTGAGGGTCCCAAAGAAATTTATCGGTTAGTTCATTGGATAGTCCTTGGTTAGTGCGTGAGAGAGAATTTATTTGTGACAGTCAAGAGGAAGAAGGAGGGGGGGGGGGAGCAATCGTAAGAAGAGACGTTTCAATCATCATGTATTTGTGGAAGCCTCGCACGTTTGTTAGTGATCATACGTATTTATCGGTTATGTTGTCTTTGTATTAACACTGGTCAGGCATCTGCTTGGCAGATGTGGTGTAGCGTATATGGATTTGTCCGAACGCAGTGACGCCTCCTTGAGCTACTGAAACTGAAACTGCTATTAACATATCAATTTTGGTGGTGGTGGTGGTGGTGTTGCTGCTGCCGTTGTTGTTGTTGACGTCCACCTACGTTCAGTAGCTTTGCTCAGCTGTTACACACTCTTATCTCCAGGTCTCGCAAGAAGCTCTTTCTAATTTCTGCCTACCTTAAAGGGTTCTCAAGGCAATGGCAGAAGCAGCAGAAAAGATTTCCGGCTGGATCTGGTCGAGGAGGAAAGAAAGTAAACTTCATAAGCTTTAAATTTTCCCTACTCAAACAAGGTGTACAATGGCTCAGTGCTTAAAACATCTGCCAGATAGGTGACTCAGTCATGAAGTGACGACCACCCTGGAGGTGCAGGTTCTAACCTGCTGAGGACCAGGGGAAAAAAAGAAGAAAAAAGCGGCAATACATGGGCATCCTGGAGTCATTAAAGTGTAAGGAGTTAAGGGCCGAAACACTTGACTGAGGGGGACTTCTTCTCTGAAGACCTTGTACTGTCCAGCTCTCCCTAGAGTTTCATATCACATTCTCTGCTCTTTGTTCTTTGAAGTCCATAAACTTCGTTTCCACCAGGTCTGAACTGGACTGTTCACATACCGCTGACTCTATGGTCCCTCAGCTCTATATTCTATCAAATCTATGTCCCTTTAGTTCTGAGTTCTGTCGACTCTGTGGTCCCTCAGTTCTATACTGTCAGTTCTATGTTCCCTCAGTTCTGAGTTCTGTCGAATCTATGTTCCATGTGTTCTATATTCTATCAGTTCTCTGTTCCTTCAGTTCTGATTCATGTCAACTCTATGTTCCTTCATTTCTGAGTTCTGTTGAATATATATTCCCTTAGCTCTATATTGTACTAGCTCTATGTTCCCACAGTTATTAGTCAAGTTATGTTGACTCAATGTTCCCTCAGTTCTATATTTTATCAGCTCTATGTTCCCCCGGTTCTGAGTTATGTCGAATCTGTGTCCACTCAGCTGTATATTCTATCAAATCTATGTTCCGTCGGTTCTGAGTTCTGTTGACTGTACATTCCCTCAACTCTATATTCTGTCAGCTGTATGTTCCCTCAGTTCTGAGTTCTGTCGACTCTGTATATGCTCCCGCGTCAACTCTATATTTTATCACTGAGTTCTATGTTCCCTCAGTTTTTTTTAGTTCTGTCGACTCTATGTTCCCTAAGCTCTATATTCTATTAGATCTGTGTTTCCCCAGTTCTCAAGCTGAGCTCTGTCGATTCTATATTCTCACGGATCTGTATTCTGCCAGCTTCATGTTCACTCAGCTGTATTTTCTGTTGGCTGTATCAGTTTCCCTCAGCTCTGTCCCCCCACTACTCCCCAACCCCCACCCCCGGGCCCCAGCTGCCAATGTACTCTGTTGGTTCTATGTTCCTTAAGTTCTATATACTCTCATCTCTATGTCCCCCGGCTAAACTCTATATTATATTGGCTCTATGATCACTGATATCTACATTCTATTCCCCGGCTCTATATTCTCTCACTGTGTTATAGTTCTGTGTTCCCCAAGCTGTATAATCATTATACTCCTCGTTTTGAGTTCCCTTGTTTATCAGTCCTTACTGAGCAATATATTTCCCCCACTGAACATAACAGTCCACCAGTCCGTGTCAATGAGCTCTGCATTCCATGGTGCTAGTGGTTAGGGCCCGCGGTCAGAACGAAAGGTGCACATTTGTTGAGATTCTATACTGAGCTAAATTAAATCAAAATATATTATGTGGAGCCGAAGGGACGAACACTATTAAAAGATAAACTCTAGCACACCCACCCACCCACACACTCAAGAAAAGAGCTGGGGAGCTAAACAGCCAAGGGAGTGTTTATTCTGAATTTCACTGTACACTCCCCATCCATGGAGAATGTGGGTGGTCGTTGGAAGTAAGTGAAGGTGAGAGAGACAGAGAGGGAGGGAGGCGACAGGTTGACGGGTAGTTAGGTGTGGGAGAGGGAGCAGTGCGGTGGTGGGGGCACGTCTGTGTGGTGGAGGGATAGAAGCAGGTGGCGCCATAAAACGATCTGTCCCGTCAAGAGTGTGTGACGCTTTCTGTTACCCAGTCACAAGTCTATGCGCACAGCAGTGGTTCACAACGAACGTGTGAAGTTGTCATACACAAAGCAACTCGAAGCCGTTCAATACGGGAAGGTACGTAACATCAGTATATATCTGTATATCTATATATATATATCTATATTTTTTCTGTTAATTATTTTGGTCTTCAAATTCGTGTGCTAAACGTTTGACCGTCAAGTGTGTACGCGGCGTAAATGTATAAACCTCAGTTTTTTTTCCTGATCTTATATTTGACAAATATCTTATAATTTCATCGTTATTAGAAAAAAAATGACAGTTCTTTTTTTCGTTAACAAGTTTGATTGTTCGTTGTCTTTCTTTGCTCATTTTGTTATTTAAGTTTTTGATTTTGAATGTTTTGTCTTCAAAGTTGAACGGAATCTCGGTCTCTGCTGCTGTCTGTGTGTTTGTCCGTCTGCTTAACTCTCTCTTTCTCAGTGACTTTCATTCACGCACTGTATACTGTACAACACACACACACACACACACACACACACAGAACAAGGAAATACTAAGGACGACCGTCAAGTTGACTCGGCCGTTTCAGTGTGTGCACGCTGTTCAATAACTGCAAACATAAACACTAAAGATAGAGAGAGATATACTGACATATTAGTGTCTATGCTGCAAATTAACTACTGAAGTTGGATCAGTGATCTAGATACAGACGTGTGATATCAGCCGCCTGCCTTGACAGCAGTGACATAGATAACTGACGTACAACGCACTTAAAAAGCGTTTTGGATTGCGACTGGTTCAACTGACAGCGGGCAATTTGTGGCTGTTGTTGCACTGAGCATCCGACATCGTGCTTGAGCCTGTGGGCAGTTAACTCTACCCATGCTTGCTTGCTTGGTCCCTTAGCTCCGAGGGGAACCGTCGGCACCGCGATGCTGATTCGTGCACCAGCCTTCAGTTCTCCATTCTGGACGATCATGTGTGAGTGATTGTGTCTCAGCAAATGTCAGCCCTGTCCACTCTTCAATGTTGTCAGACCTTTGTTTCTCCCTTCGTCTGCCTCTTCTTCTGTTCCCCTCTACCGTTCCTTGGAGGATGATTTTGGCAAGTCCGTTTGACATTGTGGTATGACCATACCATTTCAGTTTCCGTTTATTCACGATGGTCAGTAGGTCGTCGTGTGGCCCTATATGTTGAGTGATGGTCTGGCGAACTTTCTCGTTGGTGATGTGTTCGGGATACGAGATGCCCAAGACCTTCCAATAGCATCTGATTTCCACAGCTTGGATTTTCTTCTGCAGTTCTGCTGTGAGAGTCCATGTCTCGCAAGCGTACTGAAATATGGAAAGTACCAATGCACACATGAGTCCGACCTTGTGCTTGACGGTCATTCTGCTGTCTTTCCATATGGGCTTCAGCGCCACAGCTGTTTGAGCAGCTCTTGCAATAATCTCTGGTTTGGAGCCCTGATAATTGATTATGGCATCCAGATATTTGAAATGCTGGGCAGTCTCAACTTTATGTCCGTGAACCATTATGTCCGCTGTGATTGTGTTGTTGCTATTGGACATTAGCTTGTCTTTTTTCAAAGTTTATCTCCATCCCGTATTTTGTTGAGGCTTCATCAAACTTTTTTTTCCCCAACCAAGGTGGTAAGTTCTTCTTCCCCACCTGCCAAGCCATCAATGTCACCTGCAAACATGTGGTTAGTAATGATCCTTCCTCCAGTGTGTATAGTGCCAGTGTGATATTCAAGGGCTCCATTCATTATTTCGTTAAAAAGGGTGGGAGAGAGTAAGTACCCCTGGCGGACCCTGTCTGAAGTGCGAAACCATCTCCCTAATTGAGAAAACTGGCTGTCGCGAGTGAGTCATAAATC
This sequence comes from Babylonia areolata, assembly GCF_041734735.1. Classification (NCBI taxonomy): domain Eukaryota; kingdom Metazoa; phylum Mollusca; class Gastropoda; order Neogastropoda; family Buccinidae; genus Babylonia; species Babylonia areolata. The sequence continues at coordinate 28,451,911 of NC_134890.1, read as the reverse complement.
CCACTTGCAACAGCTGAGTTTGATATAACACTATGTAAACACTGCACGCGTGCAGATGTTCTGTTGTTGAAACGGACAGCAGGGAAAATGTAGGCTACCAATGGAGAGAGTTACCACTCATTACTATAAATTGTAAATCATTTGTTCTCCTGCCGCCTCACTGTTTATTCATTCCAACACATAGGTTGTATACTGAATACGGTGGACTGCTGGAAACCAACAGTATAGACCACATACCTGGGCTGTAAATCGACGGGCACGTTGGCCAAGTGGTAACAACACTGGAGATTCAATACTTGGTCTTTGGTTCGAATTCCGGCTGCGTCTGGTGAGTTGAGGGTGGAGATTTTTCGAATCTTCCATGTCAACTTGTGACAAATGTACCCACATGCTAATACATGCAACCTCCTCCGTGCATATAAGCAAGCAGAACATCAAATATGCACGTTGTATATCCCATAATTCATATCAGTGTTCGGTGGGTTAAAGAAACAATGACATACCCAGCATGCTTCTCAGGACCAACGCCTCGACCACATCACCCTTGACGGAGAAAGACCACAGCCACGAACAACTTGATCTGAAGGGCAGATCGGCAATAGATCGAAGTATAACTCACCACTATTACCAGCATGCACATCTCTAAAAATGGAGTATGGCTGCCAGAATGCCAGCTGAGGTAAAAATTATTATACTGCACGTAGAAAAGCCCACACAGATACGAAAGTACTTGAGAGTTGCACCTCGCCAACGAAGGAGTAATGGATAAATAAATAGATGAATAAACGAATAAATAAATAAATGAATAAATAGATAATTGAATGAATAAAAGAAAAAAGAATTAAAACACAAACAAACAAACAAACAAACATGTACATAAGACATGATTACGTATTCGTTTATTTGGTGATGTGCAATATTGAGTGAATTAATCACAGCTCTGCATTTAAACCGAGCAGGAGATGCTGTTCAAATACTCTATCAACACTCAGTCATGGTGGAAAACTTTTCAATGAGAAATCGAGGATGTGAAGAGAACACGGGTGTGCGTGGGGCTGAAGAGGGGGGCTCTAATGGATGTACGCTCATCTAAATTATATAAAAATCGATGCACAGGCGAATAAAAGGTGTTTCACTGAACAGCCTGCAGTACCTTGTGAACATCTGCTGCCTAATTGTCGCGCTGTCATCATGGTTTGTTTTTCCCCAGCTCCTTTTTGTAGGCTACTCAGTTCAAAGAACACAAGCATCCCTTTTATGAATCGTTTTGAGTTAATTGTCATTAAATAAGCTGCTCTCGACAACACACCTTGCACGCCGGCGCGCCGCGCACACATTGACACACACTGACACACCGGCGTACACTGACACACGCACGCAGGCGTGTGCGCACACTGGGCACACACACATAGATGTATATAATTATATATATATGTGTGTGTATATATATCGGGGCGCAAGTCGTCAGGCAAATGCCTGGCGTGAACATCATGTCTTGACTTTCCGACATGGAGAAACTGAATTTTGTTTTGGTAGTTTCCGGCACGCACAAAATTGCGGTGTAGCCTGGTCGCTTTCTCAGATTTCTCCGTCATGTTCTGTGACGTCATTTTGAATGTGACGAAACTAATTGAAAAGAAATGCTAGAGAAGTACTCTAAATCAGATTTGTCAAAACCAGTGTGTCGTCAAAGTTTACTTGCGCGTGCATCGATGTCTTGAAAACTTATGGGCCTCGCTCTCTGGCGATTTAGCGATGAAAGGTGCGTTCATAAAACCGCATATTTTATGACAGCATAATATCAGTACAGTCATCTTGACGAAAAATTACAAGAATACTGAGTCCCAGACCTGACAATCCTTCCTTTCTCGTCTTGGGGAAATTTATAGTCACTCACGGTTGCCTGGGGAAAAAAAACCCAAAAAACGCTCCCACAGTGACGCGCGCGCACACACATACATGCACACACCATCCACACACTTACACTGACAGGCACACACACACACACACACGCGCGCGCGCGCGAATACGCCCAGAGCAGAAAGGTTTTTTACCAGCAAGCTAGAAAGCCGCATGTCGTGCATATCAGTGAAAATACTAGGCCCATATTCTGGTGAAGTTTTCCAGAACTTTCATCATTGTACTTGAGATGCGTTTATTTATTGATGATAATGATATAGCAGTGTTTATATGGCGCAGATTCCCCGTATACTGGGATCTTAGCGCAGTACAAAAACAATAGTAAACTGTGGCATACAACAGCAAATGAAGAAAAAAGAAAAAAAAGAAAAGATAACTACATATTGCAAATTCAATATGAACTATCACGACCAAAAATCATGAAATATGCCCTACCCCCCACCGCTCCCTCTACACACACACGACACTGAACACACACACACACACACACACGTACGCACGCTCAAAGAACACACACGCAATGAACACACACACACACACACACATTACATTAATACTTCAATATGAATACAAAAAGTAAGGGGGGGGGGGGGGAGGATGGAGGGTCCGGGCGTATGGGGAACAGAGAGAGTGAGAGAGGGTGGTGTGGAGGGGAGGGGTTGAGACAGACAGACTGGACGCTTATTCTTCGTCATATCCATAAACCATGATGAACAGGTAGGTTTTTGGACTTCGTTTTGAAAGAGGACTGAGTTGGTGAATGACGAGGATGCAGACTCTGACGTGAAATGATGAATAACAGTGGTTGAGATAATAAAGTATCTTGTATCCTGGTTGTGAGTTTTGTCTGCCATTTGATCGAAGGCCTGCTTTTTTTTCTTGCTTTTTTCTTCCACTTCTTCTTCTTTTTTTAAATACACTTTCAGTACTGTTTTCATCCCAAAGAAATGTTTTACGATAGAAATTCACCGGCCTTTTTATGTATGCAGTTTACTGTCTCGTACAAAGAGAAACGGTTATTTCTAACGTTGGTTTGGTTGGGGTGTTTTTTTTTCCTCGATACATGTAAAGTTGTTTAAGTGAGTAGTCCGCTGTCTTCTTTTGGTCCTCTGTTTTGAATTGCTGTATCGTTTGCTGTTGTTCACTAACAGGAATACCTTTCAGTTTGTGTGTGTGTGTGTGTGTGTGTGTGTGTGTGTGTGTGTGGCTAATTTAGCATTTACATTTTTTAATTGTGATCCGTGCTCGAACTCGCGACACAAACGCTAATTACAGCAATCAGCAAACCGTTAACCAACATTTCGACGTTTCAATTCACCGAATTGTATTTTGTTTCAGTTTTCAGCGGTTGCGACGATACATACTAATCAGATGTGTTCCGATTATGGCTTTGTCATGTGAACGCAAACACTGCGACCCGACAATCGGATGTCTGTCCTCCCATTACTCACTGATCCTGTCTCTGTGTCTCCATGTGTCTGTCTCTCTGTGTGCCTGTCTTAGCGTCACCACAAGCGTCTGTCTCTGTGTTTGTCTCTCTGTGTGTCTGTCTCTGTGTGTTTCTATCTCTGTCTCTCTTTGTCTGTCTGTCTGTCTCTCTCCGTCTCTCTGGCTGTCTCTCTCTCTCTCGTGTGCATGTCTCTGTTTCTCTGTCTCTGTGTGTCTGTCTGTGTCCTTGTCTCTCTCTGCCTGTCTCCGTGTGTTTCCGTCTCCGTCTTTGTCTGTCTCTTTCTCTCTCTCTAGTTTGGCTGTCTCTCTGTCTGTCTGTCAGTCAGTCTCTAGTGTGCAGAGCCAGACAAACCACGCCATCATTCATTAACAGCCATGTCAGTTTTGACGTCATGCACATCAGTCATTGAGAGGCTCGTTCCGGGGTCAGGGAGTGTCCCAGGCTGCGTTTCTCTCCCTTGTCTCTTCTGTGTCCCCCACTCCCTCCCCACTGGCCCCACCTTCTCTTCCTCCTCTTCCTCCCTCCCACCTGCCCTTCGGTCTCATCCTTCTATCTCCCCGCTTCCCTCTGCTGCCTTGCACCTGCGTCAATAGACAAATGAAAGAAAGGACCACATCAATAACCTGTTGGGTGTTTTTTTTCCCCTTCTTCTCCTGGACAACCGGTGCACCCCATGAATTTTTTTTTTTTTTTTAATTCCCCACGAGGATTGTTTCCTGGAGTAAAATTATTATTATTCAAGGATTTTACTGTGAGAAAAGGTGTGTTCTCAAGGCCTACGCCACCGATGCATGCGCACACCCATACCACCACAACCTACAACCTACCCACTCACATAGACGCTCGCACATTACCCTGAATCGACGTTCTGTGTGTGTGTGTGTGTGTGTGTGTGTGTGTGTCCGCAGTAAACTTTAACAAATTCATATTATCATGAAACACTTTGACAATATGGATTAAGCACAGAGAGGGCAATACCGGATTAACTGTGACTCCTCACGAACTTTAGTGGTACAATGTAGTTTTGGGCATTCCCAAATAATTCAATGGGGGGTCATTTTGGAGCAGTACTACGAGCTCCAAAATAACTCCCTTTGACTCAGTCTGTTTAGGACAAAGGATGGAGTAATTCCACTTCTGACCCAAAGTTACCCCCACAGGTTTTGTCTTGATTTCTTGTACGGCGTATATAGTTTGGCGTTCCAATGGGAAGAAGAAAGTGTTAGAGTTGATATGGCGGGACGTAGTGTGCAGTACATACACACACACACACACACACACACATATATATATATACATATATATAAAGTGCCCTGAAGTAACTTTAAGAGCTGAAGTGTTTCTGGGCTGACTCCAGTGGTGCGAAAACAGGCACTTCAGTATACCTTTCAAATGGGATTCACGTGACACTTATTCGACAAATATATTGCTGACTAACAGCATAAAAAAACAACGTACAAACGTATGTATGTGTGTGTGTGGAGGGGGGGGGGCGAGGGAAAGAAATATGTTTTGTGATATTTGGTCACCTTAATTTTTTCTTCTTCTTCTTTTTTTTTGTCTGATGCGCTTGCTTCACCACTATTTTGCATTATTTCCTTTGCGTTCAAAATCTGATAGCTGAGCTTAAGGGCATAAAATAGAAACCTCGCAAAATGAAGAATACTCTGTAGACTGAGTGAAAACGGTACTCGCCGGGGGTCATTTCCAGGCTCTACACCGGTTGTTGCATCCGTTGTCACCAGCTGCGATGGCTGAGGTGTCACGTGGGGGGGTAAACAAAAGTTGACGCCACATGATCAAAGAAGGCTGTCACATGATGGTGTTGATAAATAGGGGCAGTGATGAATGGGGTGTGTTATCCGGTATATACGTCAATCAACCGCTGTCAAGCCGAGGGCGAACGTCCCACAGTTGAATTCCACCCGGGGCCGGAAGACTAAAAGCACAAAGTGTGGACAATGTAACACTGGCCGGGGGTCCGTCTGAGTTGACCTCAGTGACAGACGATCAACAGGTCTTGGTACTCAGTCACAGACGACTGATGATGATGGTGACACGGAGACTGACCGGCCAAGCTTTAAGCGCTTTACAAAAACGGGGTCATTTGCACTACTTATTTATCATCATTGTTGTCTTATTTATTTATTTATTTTATTATTATTATTATTACCTTTTTATTTATTTATTAATGTACGCTTATAGTTGACTTCATCAAATTTTTGCGCCTTATACATATCATTATTATTAGTAGTAGTTCTTTTTTTCATGTAGGCTTAGTTATCTATTATTTATTCACCTTTTTTTTTTCCTCAAGGCCTGACTAAGCGCGTTGGGTTACGTTGCTGGTCAGGCATCTGTTTGGCAGATGTGGTGTTGCGTATATGGATTTGTCCGAACGCAGTGACGCCTCCTTGAGCTACTGATACTGAAACTTGCACGACTACAGGCTGCCTACCAGGCAAAGCCGACTGACGGCTGCCACATCAGTAATTCGGCGCACATCATTCCGTGTCTCCAGTGTCATTCAGTTACACAGATTCAATTAGACGATAGAAATAAGTAAGTATGAGTAAGTATAAAGGGAACACAATGAACTTTACGGCCGTAAAAGAAATGAATAACTGAGTAAATGAACTGACTATGACTGATAAACAATTACATATACGTAGACATAAATAGATAGATATGTTTTTGTAGCATTCGTTTGCATGCACCGACTGATATGCATATAGTCCGACTTTTCCTTTTCTTCTTCTCATTTACTTGTTTTGCCGGTTTCAACGAAAACTTATTTCTGTTCGTTTCTATTGTTCATTTTAAAAATTCTGACAGATTTATTTATTTAATGATTTATCCATTTCATGCAGTTTTTCCATCAACTGAAGGCTTCACTCAGTAAGCGCGTCAGGTTACGCTAATCAGTGGTCAGGCATTTGCTAAACAGATGTGGTGTATTGATTTTCCGAAAGCAGTCTTCTTCTTCTTCTGCGTTCGTGGGCTGCAACTCCCACGTTCACTCGTATGCACACGAGTGGGCTTTTACGTGTATGACCGTTTTTACCCCGCCATGTAGGCAGCCATACTCCGTTTTCGGGTGTGTGCATGCTGGGTATGTTCTTGTTTCCATAACCCACCGACCGCTGACATGGATTACAGGATCTTTAACCGGTGCGTATTTGATCTTCTGCTTGTATATACACACGAAGGGGGTTCAGGCACTAGCAGGTCTGCACATATGTTGACCTGGGAGATCGTAAAAATCTCCACCCTTTACCCACCAGGCGCCATCACCGTGATTCGAACCCGGGACCCTTAGATTGACAGTCCAACGCTTTAACCACTCGGCTATTGCGCCCGTCAATCGTCAACCGAAAGCAGTGACGCCTCCAGTCCTTAACTGAGTTGAGAAACCGTGGCTGAACTGAACCGGCTGTTATAGATTGCGCGTGCTTACACACACACACACACACACACGTTTACATCCCAGCAAAACAGGTACTGAAATGACACGCCCACATCACTGAGAAATTTGTTTTCGACACGGCTGTATATGTCTACGATGACCCACACGCGCACTTCAAGGTCACGGTGATGGCAAGGTCCGAGCGAATGGTGCAGCAGCTGTATGGGCTTTCCTCGCTTGAAAATAACGTTTAATATTTGACCGCTGAAGCCCGTTTACGTCAAGAATGTGCACGTAAGCGCCCCCAGGATGACTAGATGGTCCTCGTCGGTCCCCGGACGGACGAATCACACGTCTCAGACGCCACTTCTGGCGATATAGGTTTTATTCCAAAAAAAAATCATTTCTCAGTATTGCACGGTTGGTGTTTTCAGTAAAACAGTATCAGTATCAGTACTAGTAGCTCAAGGAGGCGTCACTGCGTTCGGTCAAATCCATACACGTTACGTGAATACATCTGCCAAGCAGATGCCTGACCAGCAGCGCTAACCCGGCAACGCGCTTAGTCAGGCCTCGAGAACTGAAAAACAAGAACAACAATAACATATATAAAAAAAACAAAAAAACCCAATAAAGATACTACTACTACTACTATTAATAATTATAAGGCGCAAAATCTTGAAGTCAAATCTAAGCAAGCAAACAAGCGCACACCCCGTCTGACACACACACACACGGCACACACACACAAACAAATACAAAAAAACAAAAAAACAACAACAAAAAACAATGATGATAAATAAGCAAATAAATGTAAAACATGCAGACACACATTCACACACACACACACACACACATGCATAACAGATATGCAACAAACATGCACTTTCACGGATATGAAAGCACAATTAAATACACATAAACGTACATGAGCACCAACACACTCACACACACACACACTGACACACACATAATTATTACCCTGCACACCCCTCCCCCATCCTCCACGCACTCATTTCTAGACTACATATCGCAGCTTCCACGGCACCGGCACACACCCTCGTACGCCCCCCCCCCCGCACCCCACCCCCCCTCCGCACCCCTCTCCCCCCCCCACACTTGTACAAGCACACACACATACGCCCATATCCCCCACCCCCTCAGTACCCCACGCACATATATACAAATATATATATGCACACCCGCACGTTCCAATATTCCGTTGCTCCCACAGTGTAGACATGCATACACACACATACCTCATCCTCTACACACACACACACATGCACGCACGTGTACCGGCAGAGCTCTCCTGACACATGTGTACACTTGCACCCTCGTGCACGTGAACAGACTGTAGGCAACAGTGAAATTTTGTTCTTTTTGTCAAGGGTTCGGGTGCCATTCACGCATGGGTGGAGCATTGATCTTAACGGGATGTAAACACATATGTCTCAGTGGGGTGGAGTGAGAAAAATTGCTCACCCATTCACAAAAACATCAATGAGCGCGCAAATAATGAGGGCACAAAATGAGGTCATTGCTAAGGGACGCTACTCAGTTCAATCAAATCAATATCTTGACAGTGTTGATACACATTTTGAGAGTGATGAGTGTCACCAAGGTCAGATCCTTGGACGAAGCAACACAACTTTCAACAAAGGCAAAACAAACGAAGCGAAAACGATATCGGTTCGTATTATACAAACTGTACGTCATGTTGTATGCGGCTATGCGACGTTTTGAATTTACACAATCATGGGCGCTAAAACTGTTGCTTGTGGCATCTATGGTGAAAGAAGACAAATACTGAAATAGATATGCAGTGATTTTGGCCGGGACTCGATAAGGGATGCTAGTTCAAATCGCTGTATCTTGTTTTATGCCTCCGAAACTTGGAGTAGGTGGCGGCAGTGAAAATTTAGATATTCATTACAATGACTGAAATGTGATTTTTGGCAAACAACATGACAATATAAGAAAAACAAAAAAAGAGTAAGTGAATATCTTGATTGGTTCTGAAGATATTCCATTTTAAAGATGTGACGGTGCGTACATGCTGTTAGTACTTAATATTTTTACATTTTCACAGTCATACTGTACTGTTCATGAGGGTACTGTAATGAAAACTCATATACTTCTAAAAACCATATGATAATAGCATATTGCACAAGAAAAAAATAACACTTCAGCAGCAAAGAAATTGGAAAATATGCCTGTCAAAGTAGGGGGAAATACAAAATCAAGACATGTCAATCTGCACAGAATAGCAACTTTGAAGGTCTACAGCACTGAAAAGAATAGACAGTTGCATTTCATAATAAAATATCTTGCAGAATACATCACAAAAAGTGCACTGAATTTTTTTCAGGCAGGATAATCAACTGAATTTTAAGTATCAGAGTCTCAAACTTTGAAAAATCTTCAATTTTATCAGCGGAAAAAAGACTGTTTATTGGGGTAGCATGCTGCAAAGATGAATATTTCAGTAACTGTCACAAGTATGACCAGGAAATTTTGTGTGTGTATTAAGTGAAATGTCAGCTTTCAAAATAAATTAAAATCAACCTTAAAACTTCCATCTAAAGTTGGCAGAAAAGGAATGATACCTGATTTTCTCATAAATAAGGGTGCACGTTGTGGATGAGACTTCTTCAAAATGTTTGTTTTTGAAAAAATATTGAAGTTACAGCCACAATAAGTTACCAGTGGTCTTGGCTGATCAGCTTCTGCAAAATTACTGCAAATTTTTAAACAAATGCAACTTTAGAGCATTATACAGAATGAGTAGGTTGATGGGGCATTCCACGACAAAGGTTCCCAGGAGGGAGCAAATATTACTTAAGTTGCTAGCAAAAATGACAGATATATGAATCTGTTTTCTTTCAGCTCTCTAGCTTTTTCTTCCATCCATGAACCCAGTCATGCATTTCATTGTAGAAGAACCACAATAAATAAGAAATAAAAGGTGGATGATGCATCTTTATTTCTTCACAAAATGGCATTCGATTCACTAGAGAGAAAATGCACACCAAAAAATCTCTTTTTTGGCACTCACAGGTTTCCTGGCATCAGCAATAACATGCTGCTCGCTACCTGAGCTGTTCGTACTGGCCTTTTTGGATCATTGAATAGGTTTTGCATGCCCTGCCATGAGCAGCCCTTTCTGCAACATGTTAGATACACTCACTCCATGCAGCAGGGACTTGGTCCCCGGAGGAGCGCCTATGCCACATCAATGTTCTGGAACTGGAGGCAGTTCGCAGGGCTCTCCAGCACTTCATAGCGGAGGCCAAAGGCAAGACCATTCGCTTGTTCACGGACAACACAACAGTCGCTTGTTACGTGAACAAAGGGGGCGGAGCGCACTCGGCAGACCTCTCTCTGCGGACCGAGGCTCTCCTCCGTTGGTGCCACAGCAGGTTTAAAACATACAACCAAAAACAGAGCTCTCAGTTTAATATATGTTTGGGATTTTGTCAATTTCGGTGTGTTTTGAGTGGGAGGAAAACACTGTGATAACAGAATTATAAAATGGCATACTAACAGATAAGTATTCATTCAACAGCAACACAAAATTCACTGCACTGAACTATTTGGCTGCATTTACCTTTCACACAATAACTCAAATTGCAGCAACAACTTATGCTTTGACAACTGAGGCTGAAGTTTTGGGGGTCTGTCCTTTCCAGTTGCTGACAAGAGCTTTGCCATCTACATGTACTGTTCAACTTATGTGTCTTTGTTGCATGCGATTATTTACTCAAATATTTCGACTTCAGGGCACTACATTTCATGATTGAGATGAATGTATTACTAAATGTCTTAGGTATATATGATTACTAAATATTGAATATTTTATTGTTAATATGCACATCATACTTAGTATCTTATTCTTTGAGATTTATTTTGTGTACTCACCTTTATTTGTGTGTGTATGTGAGAATGCATGTCTTAGATATATATATATATATATATATCAAAGTGAATATTTCATTCACAATATGTGCATGGTATTTTGCATTTTATCATTTCATGAATTATCCCTTTGTTTCCTGTTTCACGCAGTCTAGATGCACAGCATATCATGGGTTACATGAACACACACTCACACACACACACACACACACATTATACTCTTAATTGCTGGATCCCAGATATTATATAGTTTGACTGAACCTGATGTGCAGCTTAGGCTATGGTATTATTGTACTGATTTTCTTTTTACCAATTTTAGTTTGTTAAAAATTGGTGTTAATTTTTTTAAGAAACAGGATGTTGACTGCACTGTTCAAATTAACCATATATCTCTTCACATTAGACTTTTTTCATACTCAGACATACATACATAGTGACATACTCACAAGCATACATGTGCAAATGCAAACTTGCTCTCTCTCTCTCTCTCACTCACACAAACACACCTACTCCACTGATAGGAAAGAAATGGGGAAGGGGATGACTGGAGGGAGGAGGTGGTGGGTTATATCACTGTCAGCAGTCAGTGGTCAGTGATTTGGCTCAGTGCCAAGTTTGCCACAACCATTGACAACCCCCTCCCCTCTCCTTACCATTGGTGGGAGATACTCAGACAAGTGAGGGGAATGATTATACAACTCTCAGCAAATTATTAAAGTGAAGTTTGCAGAAGAGAGAGGCGGAGGTGGAGGAGGGGGGAGCAGGGGGTTAGTATGAATTGGTGTTCTTGTTCTTTTTGGAATGTGAGAGCATATTATCTATCTGTCTGTATATATTAATATAAAGTTTCACAGCTATCGAAGCGGAATGCAACTAGAATATCAGACGTTTGTGTGATGTTGAATGAAATGCTCATTTTATGGAAAAAGAAACCACATTACAATTTTTTACTCACGAGTCTGTAGCAGACGACGCTAATGCTGTCCCGAGCACTTCCGGTTTTAGACCCAGGTAATATTTTGCTTACTAAAGCAAAAATCAATCAAATATTAGTAATTGGAATTCATGGGCTCCGTTTTAACATGTCCATTTTTCATTCTGTATCAATAGTTTTTGTGTGTTTTACTCAGAAAAAAATAAATCGTGTTCCGATTGAAACACGGTGTCACGTTACGAAAACACTGATGAAATAGATCCAAGCTGCTCAGTTACTTACATCGATCAAAATCCTGATTCAAAAAATTTCAGCTCATATTGTGCATGAAAGTGCTAAAGACATTCGTGGTAATGTTCAACTTTAGAATACTAAACTCAGGGGGGCTGTTTAGACGAAAAACAAAGGGTGTCTTAGGCTCACCTCGATGCGCTAAGTTGAATGGAACCCTCAGCTAAGCTGTACGACCACTACTTTCCCATGAAACTGCGACAATTTTATACACAGTAAGCTCAGCCGATCACAGCCAGAGCAACCACCTGCAAGCCATTTTGACTGCCGTTCACCCACAGCAGTCAAAATGGCGTGCAGGTGGGGAAGGAGTACTCAGCTTACTGTGTATTTGTCGCAGTTTCATGGGAAAGGAGTGGTCCTAGAGCTTAGCTGAGGGTTCCATTCAACTCAGCGCATCGAGGTGAGCCTAATACACCCTTTGTTTTTGTCTAAACAGCCCCCCCTGAGTTTAGTATTCTAAAGTTGAACATTACGACATTCGTTTTCAAAAATAATATAAAACTTACCGATGAAACTTAATTTTTTCCATAGAAACAATGCCATTTTTGTGTTAGATGAAGTGACGCTCTCCTGTGTCGAATGTTGATTGGGCCGACGTAACTGACGAAGAGGGGTACCTGCTTTTGAATCGCTTGAGCAAAGTGCTCATGGATCAAAAATCTTAGTTTCGGATACCATTGAAATCAGCAGAAAATGCTCTTTACCGCTCATACAGTATCACGTAGGGTCAGATTTCTTTTTCGAACTGCGCGGGGCGTTGAAAGATAAACGAAAAATTCCCGTAACTTTGCGCTCAGATCTAACTACCCTACTTCGCCCAAGGCTTGGAAAAAAACACACGAAAGTTCTCCTTGAACTTCCGCCTTTCACGGCTCCCAGTTTTTCGAACAGTAGCCAATGAATGGAAAACAACGGATGCGATTTTTTCCACTATGTGGTTGAAACTAACTGTGTCGCGCTCAAAAAGACGCCGGCCGCCATTGAACAAGGATCGCTATTTCGCGTTACAGTACACTTCTTTTTCTTCCATCCGCGAACTCATTCACGCATTGCATAAAGCAAACACAATAAAAATTTAAAATATGGATGATAAATAATTATTTCAGTTGGATAGTTTTTCTCAGAATGAAATCAAATTTGAGAAAATGCACTTCAAAATTAGTCAATTTTAATTCTTAAAAAAAAGGATTTATTATTGACGGGCGCAATAGCCGAGTTGTTAAAGCGTTGGACTTTCAATCTGAGGGTCCCGGGTTCGAATCACGTTAACGGCGCCTGGTGGGTAAAGGGTGGAGATTTTTACGATCTCCCAGGTCAACATATGTGCAGACCTGCTAGTGCCTGAACCCCCTTCGTGTGTATAAGCACGCAGTAGATCAAATACGCACGTTAAAGATCCTGTAACCCATGTCAGTGGACGGTGGGTTATGGAGACACGAAAATACCCAGCATGCATGAACCACGACAGAGTCATCGGCAAGTCGATGTTGGTCGTGTAACGGAAAGAAGAAGAAGAAGAAGGGAAAGTATCCTTCCTTGGCTTGGACTGGATTTCAGACGAACCACTGCAGACGAACATGTAATATTTAGCCCAGCAGTGAAATCTGATGAGGTAACTGGGTATGAAAACTCGGTGACCCGTTGTTCAGAAATAGCTTGGCCCATAGACACTAGAATGAGAGATTAGTGACTATGCTTGGTCTAAGACGTTAAAACCATGTACCAGGGGCACTGCTGGTTAGTGATTCTTAGCTGGGCCAGTACCCTGCATGAACCCGGCAAGCCAGTCTTAAAGAACTCCAATGAAGCAGTATCCGTCAGGCAGAGTGGCCCATTTAAGTGTAGGTGGGTTATTCAACCAGGGGCGGGGTGGTGAATGGAGTTGAAAGAGATGGTGGAAGTGAGAAGAGGAATGGGGGTGGGGTGGGGTGAAGGAGGCACAGGGTTGGAACTTTTGATTAGTTTTGGAATTACAGGACTTTTTTTAATTTCTTTTTCGTGGACAATGTGAAGGATATTTTCCAAAGATAGAAAAAAAAGTCCAGTTCTGTTTAGGGCAAATGCCTCTGCAGGGAATGTGTGTGTGCGTGTGTGTGTGTGTGTGCTCTTTGGAAAAAAAAACAAACAAAACATGCCCTTGTGGTGGGAAAAGTAGGATGTGTACTTCTTATCAGGCTTTGATTATTTTTGTGTGTATGTGACTTTGTGAGTTATATTATTGATGCACTGGTGGTCTGTGTTATTACATCATTTACCAAAGCCAAAAGAGTAAAAGGTATAAGACAGACATTCATATACTGTTACTAATCAGACATGTTATGCTTTATTTAACAGCCATTTAATTTGATTAAGACTACACACACACACACACACACACACACACACACACACACATACATACACACATACATAAACGCACACATGCACATGTACACAAGCATAAACACAGGCACGCATGCACATACATGCATACACACAAATAAACACAGATACACACATATATATACTAACACATGCGCTCCACATACACAAAAATGCAATAATGCATGTGGAAAATTTTAACAGTGCACATGACATTTGAGGCAAAATTTTGAGGTGAGGTAACTGAACAAGCTTTCACACAAACTTATACACATGCCTTTTTACACACACACACACACACACACACACACACACACACACATCTCTCTCTCTCTGTAATGCTATGGTTCCTGCACTTTGTGTTTATTTCACATTTACTGCCAAGCCAGCCCTGAATGGCTGAAAAGATCTTTTCTCTCTTTACAGCTAGAAAAAAAAGAAAAAAAAGAAAAGAAAAAAGGCACAAGCATATAACATACACATGCACAGAATTATGCTAGCAAAATACAACCACACAGACAGGAATATTTTAACAGGGATATTGTCACACGAGTTCTAGGTGGGAGATAAGTAACCTTTACATTATTTTACCCTGGGATAAGGCTGAGTGGTTTTGAAGTGGGTTAAGGTGACAGCTTCAGATAGTGACACAGGCATGTTTTAAGTTAGGATTATGTTGTGAAGCCTTTTGGGACTGTGTTATTTTGCACTGTGTTGTGAAGCTTGGTATGATTGTGTTGTTTTGTGCTGTGTTTTGAAGCCTGTTAGGCTTGTGTTGTTTTGTACTGTGTTGTGAAACCTAGTAGGTCTGTGTTATTTTCCTCTGTATCGTGATGTTTGTTAGGACTTTGTTGATTTGATTTTGTTGCGAAGCCTGTTAGGACTGTATTTTTTTGTTTTTTTTTTTTGCTGTGTTGTGAAGCATGGTAGGATTGTGTTGTTTTGCACTGTGTCGTGAAGCATGTTATGATTGTGTTGTTTTGCACTGTGTTGTGAAGCCTGTCAGTGTTGTTTTGCACTGTGTTGTGAAGCGTGTTAGGATTTTGTTGTTTTGCACTGTGTTGTGAAGCTTGATATGATTGTGTTGTTTTGCACTGTGTTGTGAAGCCTGTTAGGATTGTGTTGTTTTGCACTGTGTTGTGAAGCGTGATATGATTGTGTTGTTTTGCACTGTTGTGAAACCTGGTAGGGTTGTGTTGATTTGTGCTGTGTTGTGAAGCCTATTATGATCATGTTGTTTTGAACTGCGCTGTGAAGCCTGCTAAGATTGTGTTGTTTTGCACTGTGTTATGAAGCCTTGTAGTATTGTGTTGTTTTGCACTGTGTTGTGAAGTTTTATATGATTATGTCATTTTACACTGTGTTGTGAAGCGTGTTATGATTGTGTTGTTTTGCACTGTGTTGTGAAGCATGTTATGATTGTGTTGTTTTGCGCTGTGTTGTGAAGCGTGTTAGGATTGTGTTGTTTTGCATTAAGTTGTGAAGCATGTTATGATTGTGTTGTTTTGTGCTGTGTTGTGAAGCGTGTTAGGATTGTGTTGTTTTGCATTAAGTTGTGAAACCTGTTAGGATTGTGTTGTTTTGTGGTAAGTTGTGAAGCCTGTTAGGACTTTCTTGTTTTGGGCTTTGTTGTGAAGCCTGATATGAACGTGGTGTTTTGCACTGCGTTGCGAAGCTTGATATGATTGTGTGGTTTTGCACTGTGTTGTGAAGCCTATCTGCCCCAGCCCTGTCAGTCCATATTGCTTTTGATTTGCTTAGAGTGTAACAGCATGCACACACACACAGACACACACACACAGACACACACACAGACACACACACACACACACACACACACACACACACAAGCTCACACACTTTCACACATCCATGCAAACACAACATGATACACACACACACACACACTCAAAACTGAAGATTCTTTAACATGATTTATACACCGCACTTCCACTTTTTTTCCCAGACTTTTTTCTTCTTTAATTTTTAAAAAATATATCTGTCCTTTTTTACCCTCCTTCCCAGTTTATCTTTTCTTCATTACAGGTTTTCAATCATGCAGCTCCAAAATAGTAGATATGGCGAAGAAGGCAGAGCACTGAAGGTGATACTTTGTTTGCTTGATACTGCCTTTTAAGAAAATTCAATGTTTCTTCTGTTCCAGGTAATAAACAAACAGCACAAGAACTGAGACAGATAATTTTACACAGAAGAATGTCAAACACAGCCCAAGGTAAGAAGTGACTTGCTTTCTTGTAATTATGTCTTATATGTAAACACACACACACACACACACACACACACACACACACTCACTCACTCACTCACTCACACACACATGTACACATATACCCCCCCCCCCTCCCTACCCACCCCACACACACGCACACTGTTATTGCTTTCCATCAGAATTCAAGGTACAGTTACTATGTAACTGTGCAGTAACATGTCAGCTAAACTGGCATTGAAAGTGGCAGTATATATTTATATAAATGAATACTTGAAACTTAGTAAAAATGAAACACATATGTTAACTCTGCTGAAGTGACAGTGGTGGTGACTGCGTGACTGGAAGCGAAACAGACAGCGACGGTGACAGTGTGATTGGAGATGTGCAACGTGACAATAAAAATATAAGTGTGAATGCATGCATGGACAGGACAGAAGCACGTTCAATGTCGAGTGCAAATAATATTTATTTTGTGCATGGATCAGGTGAAAATGTTGATGACATTATGACAAATAGTAAAGAAAACGATAGTTGTAGTCCGAATGAGGAGAGAATGAGTAATTCTGTACATAGTGTGTCCTTTCTTCACTGGAATGTGTGTGGATTGTTTCATAAGATGGATGACGCAGATTTCATTCGTTTTTTGTCTTCTCATGACTTTGTTTGGTGGAAACTTTTGTAGAGAGATTTGATACATGCTTTTTAAAGATTATAAATTATTTGTTAAACCAGCTATAAAACTGACAAGGCAGGGGAGGTGTTCAGGGGGCATAATTTGCATGGTGCGTAAATGTTATCTTCCGTACATACAACAAATGAATTATGAGAATCCTTACTCAGTGTTATTTTTGCTCAATAAAGAATTTTTTGGTTTTAGTAAAAATGTCCTACTTGTATGTGCAAAATGCTCCTTATTATTCCATAAATGGCTTTGATGATGGAGTAGATTTACTTGAAGATTGTATTGTAAACCAGCTGTTGTGTTTGGATGATACTGAAATATTGTTGTGTGGTGCTAGCAATGCCAGAACATCTAATGCATTTTTGGACGTTGTGCCAGACCACAAATTATGTTTAAGTCATAATAAAAATATAACAAGTGAAAGTGGAAGAATATCAGAAGACAAAATATTAAACTCACATGGAAAAAAGTGACTGAGTATGTGCATTGCATTGGGATTGTGTATTCTCAACGGTACATGTAATGGTGACCTTGAAGGTCGTTTCACATATATTTCTGATGTTGGGAACAGTGTAAATGATTATTTTTGGCTTCTGTAAATTTTTTTGAATTTTTGTGTAAAAGATTGGTCCTAACTGTCATGGAAAGATTTGAATCTGATCAGCTGCCCCTTGTATTATATTTTTATAAAGAAAATGAAGAGAGATGTAGGAGTGTTGATCTAAATATAGAAAATGATCAGCTTGTTGTGAAATATTGCTGGAACAGTGATCATGCTAGGCAGTTCATACTTTCCATGAATTGTAACTGCAGAAAACTTAATATATGTGGATGTAAATGAAGCAATTTTTAGGTTTAACAAGATTGTTAAGGAACAAGCTGAAATTATGAAGAAAAGAGTACCAGTAAATAAGTTGACGACTACTCAGAATAATTGGTTTGATCAAGAATGTAGACATGCAAAACGTAATGTTCGTATATTACTGAGAAAATTTAGGAAAACATTGGACAAAGGTGACAGAGTCCTATTTTGTATTGCAAGACGTGAATATAAGAATTTGAATAAACGAAAGAAGAAAGAATATAATGAATCATTGTTAAATAAACTTATGAATTCTGTCAAAAGCCAGCAGACATTTTGGGAAACAATGCAGAAAATTTCAAAAAAGAAAACACAATCTTCAAATTGTATTCCTATGCATGAATGGTACCAGCATTTTAAAGATTTGTTAGAAAAGGATGATGTAATGACCATGGAAGATAATGTATTTAATGATAATGAAAATGCAGAGCCTATGTTTGATAGACCTGTATCTAGTGAAGAAGTTGTTTTTGCAATACAAAAATTAAAAAATGGCAAATCCACTGGTCCAGATGGTTTGATTGGCGAGTTTTTCAAAAATTCTGGAGAATCTGTCTTAAATTATTTAGTGAAATTGTTTAATTTTTTGTTTGACTCTAGAGTTCATCCTGACAGCTGGAAAGAGTCAATAATTTTGCCTTTGTTTAAGAAAGTTGATTTACATGATGCAAATAACTATAGGGGTATTTCTTTGTGCAATATTTGTAGTAAATTGTATAGTACTATCATTGATAACAAATTGCATGAGTGGATAAGCCAGAATGATATAACGGGAGAACATCAAGCCGGTTTCAAGAATGGCTATTCTACAATTGATCATATCTTTACTTTATTGACTGCCGTTCAGAAACAGTTTGTGTATAATCAGGAGTTGTATGTTGCTTTTGTGGACTTCGAAAAAGCGTTTGATTCAATTTCTTGGAAATTGTTATGGCCTATTTTGCTGAAAAATGGAATTAAAGGCAAGTTGTATAGGTGTATAAAAAGCATGTATTGTGAAGTGAAAGCCAGAATTAGATCAGGGGCCACATTGTTGGATTTTGTTGTGTACTAGGGGAGTTAAGCAAGGTGACGTGTGCAGCCCGGTTTTGTTTTCTTTATTTATCAACGAGTTAGCTTTAGAGATAATTGAAAATGGTTGTAATGGAGTGACTTTTGATCTTGTGGAATTGTTTTTATTGCTTTTTGCAGATGATATTATTTTATTATCTACAACGGTAATTGGTCTTCAGGGACAATTAAACAGCTTGTATTCAGCAGCAACTAGATTAGAGCTTAGAGTAAATATGAATAAGACAAACATTATTGTGTTTCGTAAAGGAGGCTATCTGGCACGTAGTGAGAGATGGATGTATGGGAATGAAAAAATGGTTGTGGTTAATGCTTACAAATATCTTGGTATTTACTTTACAACAAAACTTAGTTTTGGTTTCGCATGTTGTGATATTGCAAACAGGGCAAAAAAGGCTGTTGTGGTTATCCTTCATATTTTGTATAAATTGGATAGTTATTCATTTGTTATTTTTTCTAAATTGTTTGATGCTCAGGTGCAGCCAATCCTGCAATATGGAGCAGAAATATGGGGTTGGAAAATAATGTAATAATAGAAAAGGTGCACTTGTATGCCATGAAGCGTTTTTTAAATGTAGACCACCGAACACCTAATGATATTATTACAGAGAACTGGGTAGGTATCCAATTTATTTGAACTTGTATGTGAAATATATAAAATGCTGGCTTAAACTTACAAAAATGGATGAATTTAGATTGCCTTTTAAGGCTTACAAGTTATTGCGAAACTTAGATAGTAACAGTAAGAAGACATGGGCTTCTAATATACGAAAATGTCTAAATTCTTACGGATTTGCATTTGTTTGGGATAATCAGGGTGCTCAGTGTATTTCAGGATTCTTGAAATGTTTTAAACAAAGAGTAATTGATTGTAGATGGCAGGACTGGCAGGACAATATGTATTACAGTGATAGATTTGCACAGTATAGATTTTTCAAGACAACGCACATGATAGAACCTTATATTGGAATAAAGATTGATATGTAAAGAGTGCTTTAAGCAAATTTAGATTCGGTGTCTCTGATATTACTTGCCATTGTTTTCGATACAGAAACATAAGAGAACAGGAACTTTTGTGCCGCTTATTCAATCAGGCTAAAGAAGATGAAATCCATTTTTTGTTTTGTTGCCCTGCTTTTCTTGATCTCAGAGTGAAATTAATCAGTTCGAAGTATTATGCAGAACCATGTCATTTTAGGCTAAATATGTTGTTGTCAACAAGAAATGAGACAGTTCTTTTTAATTTAGCTATGTATATTTATGAAGCAACCAAGAGGCTACGCACTGCAGTCTCTTAATATTCGTTTGCAGACCTTTTGTCTGTTAACTGTTACCTTTGTTAATGAAAATTATGTATTATGTTCCTTTGTATTAGCCCCTTCAGTATGGGGCCAAGGCCTTTATCTGAATAAACATCTGAATCTGAATCTGCTGAAGTGATATCACATGGAACAAAGGGTGTTCAAAGGTGCACATGTTTTTGTTGTTTTTTTTAGCAAATCCTTTCCCACTCACCTTTGATATCCTAAATGTATGCTTTTTGGTCTAGGTCATAAGGGCCAGATGGACTGCCAGAACTGGATAAACCATTATTGTATTTTGTTGTATTGCATTGTATTTTTATACACATGTGAATACACACTTATATGATGAACTCCTTCTGTTTTTGTATTTAAACTGACAACTTGTTGAGTTGTTTTTTTTTGTGTGTTTTTTTGTTTTTGTTTTTTTAATTGATAAATTGGAGAGTGGCAATAGTATCAGACACACAGAAAGAAAGGGAGACTGTTCAAGAGAGAAACAGCTTGCAGGTTTGTTTTTTTTATTTTTTAGTATTTTGATTTGTTTATTCAGCCTTTTTTGTTTCTTTTTTTATCATTGTATTTAA
This sequence comes from Babylonia areolata, assembly GCF_041734735.1. Classification (NCBI taxonomy): domain Eukaryota; kingdom Metazoa; phylum Mollusca; class Gastropoda; order Neogastropoda; family Buccinidae; genus Babylonia; species Babylonia areolata. Next base: position 28,430,895 of record NC_134890.1, on the reverse strand, counting down.
AAAAAAAGATATACTTAATCTATCGTAGTAACTTTCATATTTGTTTGTTTGTTTTTTTATCATTCATTGTAAGTGCTTAAAAATGGTTTTACTTCTGGTCTTTTCACACACAAAAATTTTCCCCACGGTATCTTTATTTCTAATTCTTGTCCCCAACCCCACCTCACCCCTCCCACCTCACCCTCTACTGCCCCCCACTCCCTCACTCCCTCTTCCACCCCCACCCCCAACCTGACTTGTGCATTGCTTGTAATTGTTGGTTTTCATGTTATGCCCTTACACCCAACCTTTTTTTTATTATTTTATTTTTTACTTTATCTTTTCTTTTCTTTTCCTGAGGACAGGATGTTCAAAAAAAAAAAAAAAAAAAAAAAAGTAAATAAACAAAATGGTCATACACGTAAACATTGCGTGTCTGTTTGACTGTGTATGTGTGTGTGCCTGAAATCTGATTGAACAACACAGGAAATGAAATTGAGCATCCCACAATGGCAGCCGTCAGTCGGCTCTACCCATGTAGGCAGCCTGTTGAAGCTAATGAACCCCGCGTTTGTTAAGCACATAGAGTTTGGTCTCCGACCGAGGATAAGTGCAAATGACCCCGAATTTGTAAAGCGCTTAGAGCATGTGCTCCAACCAAGGATAGACGCTAGATAAGTATCCATATCAAATCAAATCAGGATGCGTGCAATAGTCGAGTGGTTAAAGCGTTGGATTTTCAATCTGAGGGTCCCGGGTTTGAATCTCGGTAATGGCGCCTGGTGGGTAAAGGTTGGAGATTTTTCCGATCTCCCAGGTCAACATATGTGCAGGCCTGCTTGTGCCTGAACCCCCTTTGTGTGTATACGCAAGCAGAAGATGAAATACCCATGTTAAAGATCCTGTAATCCATGCCCGATTTCGGTGGGTTATGGAAACAAGAACATACGCAGCATGTACACCCACGAAAACGGAGTATGGCTGCCTACGAGGCGAGGTAAAAACGGTCACTCATGTAAAAGCCCACTTGTGTACATACAAGTGAATGTGGGAGTTGGAGCCCACGAACGTAGAAGACGAAGAAATCAGATCAAATCAAATTTTGACTTGACTCGGATGAACAGAGAATGGTTGTGTGACAGCGATGCCAGTCGCCGAGGAACGGCACCTGATGTTTGTGTACGGAACGCTGAAGGAGGGCCAGCCCAACCACCCCCACCTGGTCAGCGCAGAGACGGGTGGCATTGAGCGGGTGGGCAAGGGTCACACCCGGGAGAAGTACCCCTTGGTCATCGCCGGCAAGTACAACATCCCCTACCTGCTGTACAAGCCTGGTGACGGCCATGTGAGTCTTGATAATGATAATGGTGATGGTGATGATAGTAATAATAGTAATGATAACTTCTTCTTCTTCTTCTGCGTTCGTGGGCTGCAACTCCCACGTTCACTTGTATATACGCGAGTGGGCTTTTACGTGTATGACCGTTTTTATCCTGCCATGTAGGCAGCCATACTCCGTTTTCGGGGATGTAATGATAACAATAATAATGATAATATAGTATTGATAATAATAGTGATATTAATGATAAATAATGATAACATTGATAACGATGATAATAATGATAACAATATTGATAATGTAAATAACAATAGTGATGATAATGGTAAATAGTATTCATAAGGAACAAACTCCCTGTTTGATACTGAATAGGCTTAAAAAAAATATAATGATAATTGTGTTTGATAATGTTGATGATAATGATAATAACAATGATAATAATGATGATGATGATTATTATAATCATTATGATAATAACAATAGTGGTAAATTTTTTGTACTGATATGGTACAAAGTCCCCACATATCGGACTGTAAGCACCTCACATGAAACGATACTTGTACAGTAGTGCATAATGACACACAACAGCACATGAAGACTTACGAGAAAAAATATCTATATACACCAAGACAATACTACAAATTGCAAATATGAACATTCAACACCAAAAAAAGCACAAAATATGCCCTGCACGCACACACCAACGCACACACACACACAGAGAACACGCAAGCAGCAAACATACAGTCACAAGCACGCATATAACATGGAGAATGCAGCAGAGGGAGAATATTGTTGATGTGCTGTGAAGATTCATGTGCTGTATTTTGTTGTGTCATATCATGTTGTATTACATTTGTTGCCACATTAGATTTCTCTCAGTGTGAAATTCAGGGCTGCTCTCAGTTGGGTGAGGGTGTGTCACCACTGTGTAGTGCCACCTTTTTTGAAATTTATCTTGTCCACAAAATAATGTATTTTACATTCTGGATTTTGCTAAGGACAACCCCTTTGTTGTCACAGGTTCTTTTACATGTACGAGGCGCATATCTTAATTTTTTACAGCCACAAATTAGATGTAACTTGTGTGTGTGTGCTCTGTATACATGCATGTGTGCATGTGCAAGTGTTGTGTTTCTGTTTGGATACATTCTGTGGACACTTTTTTCTTCCCAGGTTTCTCATTGTGTGTGCTGTGTACATGCATGTGCATGTGTTGTGTTTCTGTTTGAATACATTCTGTAGACACTTCTTTCATCCCACGTTTCTCATCATCACCTCTCCTCACCAGCAAATCCATGGAGAGATCTACAAGGTGGATACCCAGAAACGGGACGTCCTGGACGACTTTGAGAGCCACCCGACGTACTATGAGCGAATGGAGGACGACATCGTGGTGACTGACGGGGGTGAGACAGGAGAGGAGAAGACCCTGAAGTGCTGGGTCTACTTCATGAAGAACTACAAGCCAGAGATGCTGCAGCTAACACGCTACGAGAACTACGACAGTTTTGGACCGCACGGCCTCACCTACGTGGAAAGGTATAAACGAACTTCTTCTGGACTTGAAGATTTCCAGCAGGCACAGAGGAGCCAGCATTAGTGAGTGTGGTTAGATCCTACTGTCTGGGTGAAGAATCACCCCATTGTTTTTTAACACAAAATTTCATCATGTCATAATCCGAGAAACGTTCTGCGATCAGTCAGAGGTACAGTCAACCAGAAACAAAATCAAGAACATTTACCGGTTTCATTTGCGCTTTCACCCATTTTTGACTCACTTGTGTAAACAAAGTGAGTCTATGTTTTAACCCGGTGTTCGGTTGTCTGTGTCTGTGTGTCCGTGGTAAACTTTAACATTGACATTTTCTCTGCAAATACTTTGTCAGTTGACACCAAATTAGGCATAAAAATAGGAAAAATTCAGTTCTTTCCAGTCATCTTGTTTAAAACAATATTACACCTCTGGGATGGGCACACACACAAAAAAAAAAAAAAAAAAAAAAAATGAAGCCTAATATGCAAACTGCATTTACTGTTATATTATATTTTTTGTATTCTCTAAACTTGCCACTTTGATCTGATATTCAGACCCAACAACAAGAGCAGTCATTATTATCATTTTTTGTTCAAACAGGAACTTCTTTTGCTAAGTATGGAAGTTTTATTTATCTTGCAAACGTTTTGGTGCAGATGGTAAAAAAGGGAAATTACTCTGTAATTAATGCTAGGGGACTTAATTTGCTTTAAACTGATCTTTCTCATCTTAAACATTACATTTTGAAATTATACTCAATACATAAAAAGCTTGGATTTTTTTTTTTTTAAGTGTATCACAAGTGAGTCTTGAAGGCCTTGCCTCTCTTGTTTTTTTTTCTTCTGATCAGTCTGCTAGGTCTGCACACTGTCTAAAAATCAGAACTTCTGACAACAGATTGCATGTAGGAGAAAGGCCTGAAAAACAGGTCAGTTTGCTTGATTTTGTTTGTGTTTGAACTCCGATTGATTGTGGATCATTCCTTGGAAGATAATGATATTATTATGAAACACGTGCATTAAATAAACACTTGGTCAGTTGGTGGTTTTACGCCCAGACATTAGGATTAAACTATTATAGTTTGGTGCTGTATTTAGATGGGGAAAAGAGCTGTTTTTTTGTGTGTTTTTTTTAACCTTCTCCCATGCAAGGAAGGTTATATTCTGTTAAAGCCAAGTACAATCAGAACTTGCAAAATATTTGTCAATGTACAGGAAGTGAATATTGATTCACAGAATGGTATTCCTTTGAAGGCAAGTACAATTTAAAAAAAAAGTTTGTCCGTGTATATATGAGCAAAAAGCTGTTAGATTTCACTTTACCAAATTGACAATTCACATTAACTGCAGGTTGATAGAGACGAGGGATTTATACATAGATATTCCGTCACCCCCTCTACTTTACTTCCCACAGTTCCCTTATCCTTCTGTACTTCCACCCCCACTTGCAATTGCTCCAGCACTTTTTGAGTGATGATGGAGTCTCCTGTCGGTCCGAAGGATGAGTAGGCAGGCAGGCTTATCCGTCGGTGTGTGTCCTCATATGGGAGAAGAGGCAGATTCTGGATGCGCAGCACTTCCCATAGGTGTTGCAAGGGAAAACGTCTCCAGAAGTTGAGCCCTGCTTCCTTCGCTCACGCTTCTCCTTAATGGCCAGCGTTCTCTTCTTTTCAAACGTCTTTATGCCACCAGAGCACAGCATCCTCTAGTGAGAGCGGTCAAGGGCATCAGTTTCCCAGGAAGCGATGTCTATGTCACAGGCTTTGAGGTTTGTCTTCAAGGTGTCCTTGAAGCGCTTGCAGGGTCTTCCATGTTCACGGTGGCCTTCCTTCAGCTGGCCATATAAAAGCATCTTCGGGATCCTGCTGTCTGTCATGTGGACAACGTGTCCTGTCCAGCGTAGCTGGCACTGGATCAGCAGGCTTTCGATGCTGGGCAGGCCGCTCGTCTCTAGGACCTGGAGGTTGGAGACCCTGTCTTGCCACTTTATGCTGAGGATCTTTCATAGGCATCATAGATATTCCGTCACCCCCTCTACTTTACTTCTCCCAGTTCCCTAACCCTTCTGTACTTCCACCCCCACTTGCAACTGCTCCAGCACTTTTTGAGTATGTGGTTTATTAACTGTCATAACCCACCATACAACATACACATATTCATAGTCACATCCACTTCAGCATAGAGATTAGCATCATAACGCACATACTCTGTCCTGTTTATAGAGACAAGCAACGCAGTGCACATACTCAGTACTGTCTTTGGAGACAAGCAACCTAACACACACACTCTACTAATTATAGACTAGCAACACAGCACACATACTCAATACTATTTATAGTGACAGGCAACATGATGCACATACATTGTACTGTTTCTGCTTATTATAGACTAGCAACATGATGCGCATACTCTGTACTATTTACAGAGACTAGCAACATGACACATAATCTGTACTATTTACGGAGACTAGCAACATGGCACACATACTCTGTGCTATTTATAGAGACCAGCAACATGACAAACATACTCTGTATTATTTGTAGAAACTAGCACCGTGACGCACATGCCATGTACTATTTACAGAGACTAGCAACATGACAAACATACTCTGTATTATTTGTAGAAACTAGCACCGTGACGCACATGCCATGTACTATTTACAGAGACTAGCACCATGAAGCACATGCCATGTACTATTTACAGAGACTAGCAACATGACAAACATACTCTGTATTATTTGTAGAAACTAGCACCATGAAGCACATGCCATGTACTATTTACAGAGACTAGCAACATGACAAACATACTCTGTATTATTTGTAGAAACTAGCACCGTGACGCACATGCCATGTACTATTTACAGAGACTAGCAACATGACAAACATACTCTGTATTATTTGTAGAAACTAGCACCGTGACGCACATGCCATGTACTATTTACAGAGACTAGCACCATGATGCACATGCCATGTACTATTTACAGAGACTAGCAACATGACAAACATACTCTGTATTATTTGTAGAAACTAGCACCGTGACGCACATGCCATGTACTATTTACAGAGACTAGCAACATGACATATTCTGTACTATTTATAGAGACATGTAGACATCTACAGACAATAGCTGAGATGTGTTCATGTAGGTAGACATCTACAGACAATAACTGGGGTATGTTCATGTAGGCAGTGGCTGGGATATTTCATGTAGACATCTACAGACAATAGCTGAGACATATTCATGAAGACATCTACAGACAATAGCTGGGATATATTCATGTATACATCAACAGACAATAGCTGGGGTATGTTCATGTAGACAGCTACAGACAGTAGCTGGGATATCTGCATGTAGACATGTAGCTGAATATGTTCTATACAGACAATATCCAAGAAGAAAATAACACAAATGTGTATATCGGTGTGATGTGGACTGTGTATGTGTGCACATGTCATCGATTTTTGAAAAATCTGTTCCGTTGAATTGGGTTTCATTCTTGTTGAATTCCATTCAGATTTCCTCCAGATTAATTGTTTCTTTATGTTATGCATGTGTGGGTGTATGTGTGAATGTGTGTCTTCATGTTTTACATTTATTTGCTTATTTATCATCATTGTTATCTTATTTATTTATTTATTATCATTATTATTTTATTATTATTATTATTATTGCTACATTTTTTTATATTATAATTATTATTTGTTTATTTATTTATTTGTGTAAGCTTATCTATTATTTATTCACCTTTTTTTTTTCTTTTTCTTTTTCCTCAAGGCCTGACTAAGCGCGTTGGGTTACGCTGCTGGTCAGGCATCTGTTTGGCAGATGTGGTGTAGCGTACATGGATTTGTCCGAATGCAGTGACGCCTCCTTGAGCTACTGAAACTGAAACTGAAACTCTCCGATGTGTATTGTGTCGGTAGAGATGAGAGTTGGCGTGTTGATGCCTCAGTTTTGATTCTTCAGATGTTTGGTTGTTTAGAGTTGATATAAATAAATTTCCTTTAAAAAAAAAAAAAAGTTCCTTTTTTTTTTATACATATATAATTTGGATTCTTTTGAAGAAAGTACAAGCAAACCAAAAATACAAAGAAAAAACAACAGACAACTGGAAAAACAGAACCTGCTGTGTCAGAAGTAAACGGATACGGTAGTATCAAAAGTAGGCATTATACAATAAACAAGCTTGATGATAACCATGCAGCGTAATCACACTGACATGCTGTGTCTGTCATTGTATCACACTATACCACATTAGAAAACTGTTGTGTATTCTGTTCTAGATTTTCCAAAGAACAATAACTTGTTGTGGTTCCATCCCACACTGAATTTGGACACATAATTATTTTTATGTTGTATAATTCAATTTTTATTCGGGTGCTTGATTGTAACAACAAAAAAAAAACAAAAAAATCCAAATGATAACAAACATAAAGTTCTGATAATATAGACACAGAGATGAGCAGATTAATGTCAACATGTCAAGAACGAAATCTTATAACTCTGATATAGCCTCAAAGATGAGTGAATAATGGCATGCAGTGGTTCTTTTGTTGTTTTTTTTCCATGCCCAATCATCTGCACCGTTTCAGTAGCATTACCCCCACCCCATCATCTACACCGTTTCAGTAGCATTACTCCCTGCCCCATCATCTGCACCGTTTCAGTAGCATTACTCCCTGCCCCATCATCTGCACCGTTTCAGTAGCATTACCCCCACCCCATCATCTGCACCGTTTCAGTAGCATTTCTCCCTGCCCCATCATCTGCACCGTTTCAGTAGCATTACTCCCTGCCCCATCATCTGCACCGTTTCAGTAGCATTACTCCCTGCCCCACTATCTGCACCATTTCAGTAGCATTACTCCCTGCCCCATCATCTGCACCGTTTCAGTAGCATTACTCCCTGCCCCACTATCTGCACCATTTCAGTAGCATTACTCCCTGCCCCATCATCTGCACCGTTTCAGTAGCATTACTCCCTGCCCCATCATCTGCACCGTTTCAGTAGCATTACTCCCTGCCCCATCATCTGCACCGTTTCAGTAGCATTACTCCCTGCCCCATCATCTGCACCGTTCAGTAGCATTACCCCCTGCCCCATCATCTGCACCGTTTCAGTAGCATTACTCCCTGCCCCAACATCTGCACCATTTCAGTAGCATTACTCCCTGCCCCATCATCTTCACCATTTCAGTAGCATTTCTCCCTGCCCCATCATCTGCACCGTCAGTAGCATTTCTCCCTGCCCCATCATCTGCACCGTTTCAGTAGCATTTCTCCCTGCCCCATCATGTGCACCGTTTCAGTAGCATTTCTCCCTGCCCCATCATGTGCACCATTTCAGTAGCATTTCTCCCTGCCCCACTATCTACACCGTTTCAGTAACATTACCCCCTGCCCCATCATCTTCACCATTTCAGTAGCATTACTCTATGCCCCATCATCTGCACCGTTTCAGTAGCATTACTCCCTGCCCCATCATCTGCACCATTTCAGTAGCATTAGTCCCTGCCCCACTATCTGCACCGTTTCAGTAGCATTTCTCCCTGCCCCATCATGTGCACCGTTTCAGTAGCATTTCTCCGTGCCCCATCATCTGCACCGTTTCAGTAGCATTACTCCCTGCCCCATCATCTGCACCGTTTCAGTAGCATTACTCCCTGCCCCATCATCTGCACCGTTTCAGTAGCATTTCTCCCTGCCCCATCATCTGCACCGTTTCAGTAGCATTACTCCCTGCCCCATCATCTGCACCGTTTCAGTAGCATTACTCCCTGCCCCATCATCTTCACCGTTTCAGTAGCATTACTCTATGCCCCATCATCTGCACCGTTTCAGTAGCATTACTCCCTGCCCCATCATCTGCACCGTTTCAGTAGCATTACTCCCTGCCCCATCATCTGCACCGTTTCAGTAGCATTACTCCCTGCCCCACTATCTGCACCGTTTCAGTAGCATTACTCCCTTGCCACTCCTCGTCCACAGCTTCCTCAGTGTGTACCTTGCAAGGGGGTCTTTTCAAGTCCTGTTGAGTGTGCAGAAAATATGTCAATTCGACTTCATTTTCCATTTATGACATTACTTTGTCATCCAAAAGAAAGGGTTAGAAGTGTCATAGTTTTACCTTTGGCAATACCTTGACAAACACACACACACACACACACACACACACACACACACACACACACGCACACACAGATTCTGTGAAGACATTACTTTGTCATCCAAAAGAAAGGGTTAGAAGTGTCATAGTTTTACCTTTGGCAATACCTTGACAAACACCACACACACACACACACACACACACACACACACACACACACACACACACACACACACACACACACACACACACACAGAGAGAGAGAGAGAGAGAGAGAGAGAGATTCCGTGAAGATATTACTTTGTCATCCAAAAGAAAGGGTTAGAAGTGTCATCGTTTTACCTTTGGCAATACCTTGACAAACACACACCACTCACACACACACACACACACACACACACACACACACACACAACACACATACACGCACACACACACACGCACACACACAGATACTGTGAAGACATTACTTTGTCATTCAAAAGAAAGGGTTAGAAGTGTCATAGTTCTGCCTTTGGCAAGACCTTGACACACAGACACACACACACACACACACACACACACACTCACACATACAGATTCTGTGAAGACATTACTTTGTCATTCAAAAGAAAGGGTTAGAAGTGTCATAGTTCTGCCTTTGGCAAGACCTTGACAGTTTCAAGGCAGTAAAAAGAGAAGGGGCATGGCAGGGAGGGGGAGGGGGATCTGGGGGGGTAATGAGTTGAGTTTGGAAGTTTTCAGCGTGATCTGTCTTCTTCTTCTTCGTTCATGGGCTGCAACTCCCACATTCACTTGTATGGACACAAGTGGGCTTTTACGTGTATGACAGTTTTTGCCTCACCATGTAGGCAGCCATACTCCATTTTCAGGGGTGTGCATGCTTCATATGTTCTTGTTTCCACAACCAACCAAACGCTGACATGGATTACAGGATCTTTAACATGCGTTTTAGATCTTCTGCTTGTGTATACACACGAAGGGGGTTCAGGCACAAGCAGGTCTGCACATATGTTGACCTGGGAGATCGGAAAAATCTCCACCCTTTGCCCACTTTAACCACTCGGCCACTGCGCCTGTCAGTGTGATCTGTAAGCCTGTTGTTCCCGTGAAGGGAAGGCCTGTCTGTGAGCCACAAGTATAGAGGCCATCCTCAGCGGAGGAGACTGGTGGAAAAGTAAAAATGTAAACTGGCGCTGTATTCCGCACAATTCACAAGCAACGATGGCTTTGTGTAAGTGTACCTCATTCCCTTTCCTGGCTGTGTACCAAGCTTTGATTTTTATTCCACAATGTGTGTCTGGTCAGTGTGGAACTGCAGAGCAACAACAGTGTGTATTCATGTTTTTCTGAGTTAGAAACTGCAGTGCGATTGTTTTGCAAGAGAAAAAGAGCAAACTACTCTTCTTCTTCTTCTTCTGCGTTCACTCGTATGCGCACGAGTGGGCTTTTACGTGTATGACCGTTTTTACCCCACCATGTAGGCAGCCATACTCCGTTTTCGGGGGTGTGCATGCTGGGTATGTTCTTGTTTCCATAACCCACCGAACGCTTACATGGATTACAGGATCTTTAACGTGCGTATTTGATCTTCTGTTTGCATATACACACGAAGGGGGTTCAGGCACTAGCAGGTCTGCACATATGTTGACCTGGGAGATCGTAAAAATCTCCACCCTTTACCCACCAGGCGCCGTCACCGTGATTCGAACCTGGGACCCTCAGATTGACAGTCCAACGCTTTAACCACTCGGCTATTGCGCCCGTCAGAGCAAACTACAAAAACCATGTTAGCGTGACCGATTTTATGAAAAATTAATGAGTCAAGTGACCGACTAGCTGTCATATCGATGGGTCCTGACTGATGACTGACATGAAACCGTAAACCCTGGTATCGCATTTGTTAAATGCAGCACAATACGATTGGTGCAGTCAGCTTGGTATTGTGCTATACAATACATCACAACACAAAGCAACACCACACCGCACCACACAACACAGCTGGTAGTGTCAGATTTCACAGAGGTATCACAGTGTGTGAACGAGTCCCAGCTCACTAAAACTTATACATTATGTTGTCACAGTGCCACAACCAATTATAAAACTGTTGCTTCTGAACCACTTATGGTAAGGATTTTTATATATTTTTTATTATTATACATACTTTTTTTTTCAGTCTGCCAGGCATTCTTCATGGCTTTCACTCCTAAACAGCGCTTGACTAAACCTGCTGCATCTGATGGAGAGTTTTGGATTCCTTTTTAATCTTTTTTGGTTTTATCAAAAGGATTAATGTATCTAAATCCTTATCAAGTTTGTTAAAAAAAAAAAAAATAAAAAAAATTAAAAAAAGATTTTCAGTCTCCCTTCAGCCTTCAACCTTTCAGGGACGGCATTAAAATATCTAAGCCTTTGTTTCTAAGTACATTGTTCCTCACACTCTTAACATTGTTCCTCACACTCTTAACACCTTAGAGGCTATTCTTTGTAATATCACTAGTGGATTACACTTGAAAAGAAATTATTTTGTGTTTCTGCTTTATCACTCTCTTTTACTGCTTTTTTCATAATAATTTTCATTAATGAGCTGAATTCCTCCTGAGAAGTGTTATCTTTGTGTGTTTTTTCTTGTACACATTATCAGTAGAATTTTCATTAAGTTTGACTATCAACTGACCATTGCTTCTCATAGCTCTTTTTGCCCTTTTATTTTTATTTTTATTTTGATGTCCCATCATCAGCATCGTTTCAGTGGCATTACTCCCACGCTGCTCATTTTGAGTCCATGTTTCACAGCAACACCCAGGTTCACCAGTCACAGGCCCAATGTAGGCAGTGCACAGGGCAGTATTGAAGTTAGGTTGCCAGGAGGCCACTCACCAGAGGAGACCCTGCACTGCTGCTGAGTGACTTCAGTGGTGTTCATTAGTGATTTAACATACTTAGAAAACCACCTACTAAGCCCCCTGCTGACGACAATAATTGCATAGTCGTGGAGCCAGACTGAGTGAGCATCCCTTCCAGAGTGGAGACTGCCACCACATCCCTCCAGCAACAATCTCCCATGAATCTGCCAGTGCCGAAGACCTTGACAGGACTAGCCCAAGCATGGAAATGGAGGGAAATTGGAAGTGAGGTCACCATGAAAGCAGGGCATGGAAGGCCACAGCATTTTGGGACAATTTTTTTATTTTTTATTGATGATGAAGTTGGAGGAGGATGGTGATGATGACGATGTTGCTATGGAGGTCTGTTTAGGTTTGGGACAACATGACAAGGCTGTACTCTTCATTTCCTTTCATAATATATCCCAGTGTCAACCAGGCCTGAGAGATGCAGACACTTGCACAAAATGAATTGATGATTTGATCAATGTGATGGCATGCGTTGAACTGAAGAAACTCAAGTGATTGTCTGGTTTTTAAAAAACAAAAGAAAAATCCTACACCAGAGTCAGCTGGCTAACATGTCATTGGTACTTACTCCTGATGTGCATGCCACCCTGGCTGACCTTATTGCATGCTGCTCTTGTTTTAGGCACAATCAGCATGAGTGAGGGTGTGAGTATGAACTGATACCCACCTACCCTATCCTGAAGTGACAGCCACCCACCCAATCCTGAAGTGACAGTCATCCACCCTATCCTGAATTGACAGTCACCCACCCTGAATTGACAGTCACCCACCCAATCCTGACAGTCATCCACTGTATCCTGAATTGACAGTCACCCACCCTATCCTGAATTGACAGTCACCCACCCTATCCTGAATTGACAGTCACCCACCCTGAATTGACAGTCACCCACCCTATCCTGACAGTCATCCACTGTATCCTGAATTGACAGTCACCCACCCTATCCTGAATTGACAGTCACCCACCCAATCCTGAATTGACAGTCACCCACCCTATCCTGAATTGACAGTCACCCACCCTATCCTGACAGTCATCCACTGTATCCTGAATTGACAGTCACCCACCCTATCCTGAATTGACAGTCACCCACCCTATCCTGAATTGACAGTCACCCACCCTGTCCTGAATTGACAGTCACCCACCCTGAATTGACAGTCACCCACCCTGTCCTGACAGTCATCCACTGTATCCTGAATTGACAGTCACCCACCCTATCAACTGACAGTCACCCACCAGTATGAATCGAGTGTCACCCACCATATCCTGAACTGACAGTCACCCACCAGTATGAATCGAGTGTCACCCACCATATCCTGAACTGACAGTCACCCACCAGTATGAATCGAGTGTCACCCTATCCTGAACTGACAGTCACCCACCAGTATGAATCGAGTGTCACCCACCCTATCCTGAACTGACAGTCACCCACCAGTATGAATCGAGTGTCACCCACCCTATCCTGAACTGACAGTCACCCACCAGTATGAATCGAGTGTCACCCCCCCTATCCTGAATTGACAGCCACCCACCCTATCCTGAATTGACAGTCACCCACCCTATCCTGAACTGACAGTCACCCACCAGTATGAATCGAGTGTCACCCACCCTATCCTGAACTGACAGTCACCCACCAGTATGAATCGAGTGTCACCCACCCTATCCTGAATTGACAGTCATCCACCCTATCCTGAATTGACAGTCATCCACCCTATCCTGAATCGACAGTCACCCACCCTATCCTGAATTGACAGTCACCCACCCTATCCTGAATCGACAGTCACCCACCCTATCCTGAATTGACAGTCACCCACCAGTATGAATTGACAGTCACCCACCCTATCCTGAATTGACAGTCATCCACCCTATCCTGAATTGTCAGTCACCCACCAGTATGAATTGACAGTCACCCACCCTATCCTGAATCGACAGTCACCCACCCTATCCTGAATTGACAGTCACCCACCAGTATGAATTGACAGTCACCCACCCTATCCTGAATTGACAGTCACCCACCCTATCCTGAATTGACAGTCATCCACCCAATCCTGAATTGACAGTCACCCACCCTATCCTGAATTGACAGTCACCCACCCAATCCTGAATTGACAGTCATCCACCCTATCCTGAATTGACAGTCACCCACCAGTATGAACTGACAGTCATCCACCCAATCCTGAATTGACAGTCATCCACCCTATCCTGAATCGACAGTCACCCACCCTATCCTGAATTGACAGTCACCCACCCTATCCTGCATTGACAGTCACCCACCAGTATGAATTGACAGTCACCCACCCTATCCTGAATTGACAGTCACCCACCAGTATGAATTAACAGTCACCCACCCTATCCTGAATTGACAGTCACCCACCAGTATGAATTGACAGTCACCCACCCTATCCTGAATTGACAGTCACCCACCCTATCCTGAACTGACAGTCACCCACCAGTATGAATTGACAGTCACCCACCCCATCCTGAACTGACATTCATCCACCCTATCCTGAATTGACAGTCACCCACCCTATCCTGAACTGACAGTCATCCACTGTATCCTGAATTGACAGTCACCCACCCTATCCTGAATTGACAGTCACCCACCCTATCCTGAATTGACACCACCAGCATGAACTGAGCCACAAACCCGTCCCTGCCCCCTGTACTGCACTTCACTTGTTCCCTGTTGAGTCAGGATCTAAATGTGGGGAAGTTGCTGATCCCTACAACTGTTCACGTGGACAGACAAGTATCTGGGCCTGTGTACTGATTTTTGGGCCAGGGCTCACCAAGATGAATGAAATGAAACAATTTTTTTTATTTCACGATGGTAGTGGAGTTAGTAAAACCATCTTTTTCTTAAATCTTTTTTTTTATTTTTTTAACATCTAGTCCACAAGGGCATGAAAAGAAAAAAGAACAGATGAATGGTCACTGATTAAAATAACTAATTGCTGAACTTTTTAACATGGTTGTTACTCTTCCCTTGTTCTCTCTCTCTCTCTCTGTGATCTCTCTGTGTCTCTCTCTGTGTGATCTCTCTGTGTCTCTCTCTGTGTGTCTGTGTGTGTCTCTCTCTGTGTGTCTCTCTCTGTGTCTCTCTGTGTCTCTCTCTCTGTGTGTCTCTCTGTGTCTCTCTCTGTGTCTCTCTCTGTGTGTCTCTCTCTCTGTGTCTCTCTCTTTGTCTCTCTCTCTCTCTCTCTCTGTCTCTCTCTCTGTGTCTCTCTCTGTCTCTCTGTCTCCCTCCCTCCTCTCTCTCTCTCATTTTGCTGAGCAAAATACTGAATATGAAAGAAAGCTGGCAATGTGTATTTTTTTTATGGGCTGAAGGTAAGAGAAGAAAATTATGACTGAAACAGTGAACATTGAATTTCGCTTTGCATGTGCACAAACACGCTCGTGCACACGTGCACACGCACACACGCATGTATGGAGTGGGCTTTTACATGAAAAGCCATTTTTATTCCACCACAAGGGCAGCTATGCTCCGTTTTCAGGGGCTTGCATGTTGGGAATAATGTTTTTTTCTGCAACCCACCAAACACTCAAACGGGTTACAGGGGATCTTTTATGTTCATACTGGATGTTGTGCATGTGTGGACACGTGAAAATGATTAAAATGCAAGCAGGTCTGCACATATATGTTGATCTGGGAAACTGAAAAAAACAGTCAGTTTGGGGTTAATTTTTTTCAAGGAAGCATCACTGCGTTCAGACAAATCCATACACACCACGCCACATCTTAGGCAGATGCCTGACCAGCAGCATAACCCAATGCCCTTCGTCAGGCCTTGAGTGCATGCATACATAGTTGTGTACCAATCAGAGTGGATTCCCTCCACAGAATTTTGCCAGAGGACATCACCTATGTTGCCATGCGTTCTTCTTTTTCAATGCACCAAGTGTGTGCTGCGTACAAGACCTCAGTTTCTCACCACATCCAAAAGACCAGACACTCAGTTTTGATTTTCCAGTCAAACTTGGGAGAAAGGGCAAGACCAGGATTCAAACCCAAACCCTCACAGACACTGTGTTGGCAGATGAGCATCTTAACCATTCTTTCTCCCGATTGGGAAAAAAAAAAAAAAAAAATTGCACCCGTAGAAGAAGACAAAAATGACTGCAGGATTCTTCAAAGACAAAAAACTAAAGTTTATAAAAACCTTTTGGGTGGTAGTTGAATCCTCTTTGTTTTGCACCCTTAGTCTACCAGGCACTGATATCAGGGTAAAATTCAGGTCCAGTGTTTGGCAGTTACACCTACCACATGTCATAATATGGTTCATCAGCCGTCATGATAAAATTGAAGTGTAACGTTGTGAGCACAGTATAAGCTTTAAGCTTGTTGATGCTCTTTTGTCATTCATGGCATTGTAATCATGTGTATTGTTGAATAATTAAAGATTATTTAAACCACACGTCTAGTTTTGTACAAGCTCCAGAATTCAGAACCATTTTTAGACTTTCTTCTATACGCTTGTTATCATCATATCAGTTGGTAAGTATGTTTGCACCTATCTTGACCGGAATTGCTACTGTAATCAACTGTACAATTTTAGGCGACCTGTTTTCTTTACAATCATTTGATGAGTTATTGGTTAACTCAGTACCTGTATTCTCGTCACTGGGAATAACCAAAACACACAGAGACGCGTGCGTGCGTGCACGCACACACACACACACACACACACACACACGCACGCACACACAGAGTCATATGTGTCCAGATGATAGCTAATGAGATACACTGATCATTGTGTATATGGGGTAATGTAATAAAATTCATAATAAATATGGGATGAATTAATAACAGCTGATTTGGAACAAGCTGCTAAGGCATCAGTTTATATGTGATGCTGATGATAGTTTTTGCAGGGTAAATTGATAATCATTCATGTAATTAGCTAGATCACATACTTTCTTTATCTTGTAAAATTCACATTGTTTCTTTATCTTGTTTAATTCATAACATATTGATTTTTGGGTGCACACTCTGTATATCATACATGGTCTGTTGTGAAGTTGGAGAAAAGGTTCAATAATGATAATGATAAATAATGTTGATGATGATAACAATGATATTAAGAATAAGAATGATGATGAAGATGATAATGATAATAAAAATAATAATGATGTTGATAAAACAATAATGATAATTGATATAGCACCTTTTTATGTAAAACGTGATCGGCTACGCTGAACAGTGTAAAAAAAAAATTTTTTTTTAAATTACCTATTAAACATGGCTTTTCAATTTGAAACAAAATCGTACATGCATAAACCTGTACAGACATCCAACAAAACACTGGAACACTCACACACACACACACACACACACACACACACACACACACACACACAAGCAAACAAAAAAAACCCATTATTTTCAACACTCATTGCAGGTCACGTGTCACCCACCAGCATGAATTGAGGTTTTAAGGTGCTGTATGTCAGTTGAGAAAACCAAAACTGCTGAGTTCTGACTGAGCTATGTGAACACAGAATTGTGACTGCATGCTGTAATAATAATAACGATAATGACAATAATAATGAATAATTGTTAATGGTTTTCCTCCCTTAAAGGGAGCTCAAAGCGCTTTACAATAAAGATTAAACACATGCACAAACACGCAATAACTTACAAACTTAATTAATTACAAGAGGAAGAAGAAGAAAAAAAAAAAAAGATTTAACACACAAAAGCATGAAACAGATTCGAAGACTACATGTTTTACATTACTTCATTACACACACACGCGCGTGCACACACACACACACACACACACACACACACAGACCTCATTGTTGTGCAGTGATATATTTATCCATGCCATAAATTTATCTGCCAAATCTCCATGCTTGTGAAAGCGAACCACACATTCTCACAGTATGTATTTGTTGCTTAGTGTTGGTTGCAGGACATCCGTTAAACATGCCCAGTCATACATTACTTGTGTTCAGGCATATATTGTACATGCCCAAACATATGGTGCATTGCCTAGAGCAAGGGAGGTTATTAATAGTAACCTGCTTAGGTTGCATAGGTCGAAAAGTTAATTATGTCAAAAGAAAATTGTTGAGACATTGTGTATATGTTTGTGGTTCATGTGTATGTGAGTTTGTATGTATGTATTTTGTCTATGTCTGTGTGTCTGTGTATGTGTGGGCATGTATGCTCTCTCTTTCTCTCTCTGTGAAGGACTCTTTTATTTTATTTTATTTTATTTTATTTATTGTTAATCCATGATTCAGTGGACTTTTTGTGAAACACTCCACTTTAATCAAGGGTCAGTTTCTGTGCACACCAGTTGCAGAATTGATGGTAATATTAACAATACTACATTTATACGGGGCTTTCAAACCTTTCAGAGTGCTTTACAGTAGCATGTCTGTCAGATACAAAACACACAAGAAGAAAAAAAAACGACACACACACACACACACAACATTACCACAATGATTTTCATAAGAGGCAAATCATTTCTCTAATCTGCAGATGGAAAATGAATTGTTTTAGGACAAAATATGTCAGTAATGTTTCTTGCATCTGTGGTGCTCACATAACAGCCGATCATATACCAACTTGCGATATGTTAAAGTCTCAAATCCCTGAACTGAAATCATCTTCAGTGTTGATGATCTTCAGCAGTCCATTGCTAATGTATGACTTTTTCAACTCCTTGTTAAACAGTCCAGTTGGTTCGCTGTTATAGTTGTTAGTTTTTCATTTGAAATATGTTATATTGTTATGTTGTTTTTTTTGTTTTTTTTTATAAACAAAACTTAAATCAATAATTTTCACACACACACACACACACACACACACACACACACACACACACACACACACACACACACACACACACACACACACACACACACACACACTTTCATTTACTTGTATGCGTACACAGTAATTCCCTCCCCCCGCCCCTCCCCTCCTCCCACTCAATTTTTTTCCTTCCATCATCTAATATCACTTACAGTGAAAAGATGTTAAACTGAAGAACGAACACACACACACACACACACACACACACACACATGCATGCAGTTGCACACACAAACACATGTGGAAGAAATCATGTGCCTTATTTTGTAATTCACTGTCATAAGTATATGTAGGTGTTTCTGGTTCCATCTCTGTTATTATATTTGTTTCTTTGTTGTTGTTTTTTTTAACCACTGTTGGCAGTACTGAATATGACAGTTTTTGTCCTGTTTCCATGATTTCAACACAGTCTGGTGCAGGCTTTTAAAATTTTGATGATATCTTTTGCATGCTGTCAAAATGAAATATAAATGTAACAGGGAAGAAAGAAAGCTGGTAAACAGATGAGGAAAAGAAATCAGTTTTTTTTAATGTTTGTTTACAGGATGGTTATGAATGTTGAAAGGATTGCCTGTCACATGCACACCACATTTTACAGCCAGTTGACGGACTCCTTAGCTCCTTTTTCCAGTCATATAAGTCAAGTCTTTGATTCCAACACATGATGGGTGCAGTAGCCGAATGGTTAAAGCGTTGGACTTTCAATCTGGTGGTCCCAGGTTCGAATCACGGTGACGGTGCCTGGTGGGTAAAGGGTGGAGATTTTTACGATCTCCCAGGTCAACATATGTGCAGACCTGCTTGTGCCTGAACCCCCTTCGTATGTATACGCAAGCAGAATATCAAATACGCACGTTAAAGATCCTGTAATCCATGTCAGCGTTATGGAAACAAGAACATACCCAGCATGCACACCCCCGAAAACGGAGTATGGCTGCCTACATGGCAGGGTAAAAACGGTTATACACGTAAAAGCCCACTCGCATGTATATGAGTGAACGTGGGAGTTGCAGCCCATGAACGCAGAAGAAGAAGAAGAGAAGAAGATTCCAACACGTGCAAAACTGCCAATTTTTTTTGGTTGTCAAAATCTCTCAAAGTTTAGCAGTTTCGTTCAGTTTTTATTTGCTTTTGTTGGTGTTGTTCAATGAATCTAAACATGAGCATTTGAATTTGTTTTTTTGTCTTGTTTTACAGTGAAGAAACCGAGGACCTCTCTGATGTTTGACTGTGAGTCGTTCGTCATGTTTGTCACGTGGCAGTCTTTCCACTGTACCACGGTAATGTACTGCTTACAACAGACGTACAGCACCACTGAAGATAATAAAGATATGTGTTTTTGGTAGTGGGGGATGTGTGTTGTTGTCGAGAATGTGTATGTTGATAGGGATAACTGTGTTGTTGGTTGGGAAAATGTGTGTTGTTGATCTTGAGACTGTGTATGTTGATAGGGATATGTGTGTTGTTGGTAGGAAAAATGTGTTGCTGGCATGAATAATGTGTATGTTGGTAAAAAATGTGTTTTTGGTGGGGTGGGTGGGGGGGGGATGTGTGTTGTTGTTGTCGAAAATGTGTATGTTGATAGGGATATATGTGTTATTGATAGGGAAAATTGTTATGGATGTGGAGAATATGTATGTTGATAGGGATATATGTGTTATTGATAGGGAAAATTGTTATGGATGTGGAGAATATGTATGTTTTGAGGTGAGGGGAGGTGGCCAAAGGAACGGAGTATCCACTGTACTGGGTGTAGCGATGTGTCTAAAGGCCGCACTCCGTGACGCTTGTCGAATGCCTGTTTGTTCTTCTTCTTTGCCTTTGCATTACTGGCTGCTGCTGCTGATTTCTCACAGACTCTGGGCTCGAGGTTTTCAGACAGTGTTGGGAGTGTGGTTCTCAGACTTCTTCCTGATGCAAACTGTGCTGGGCTGTAGCCTGTAGCTTCAGCTGGCGTGTCGCTGTAGATGAGAATCGCGAGAGCTGGATTGTCTTGCGACAGTATCTTCTTTGCTGTCTGTACGGCTCACTCGGCTTCACTGTTCACCTGTGGGTAATGTGGACTTGTAGTGACATGTTTAAATCCCCATTTTGTTGCAAAAATCTGGAACTATTTTGACGTGAACTGCTTTCCATTATCGGTGACAAGTATCTCAGGGATACCCTGACGTGCGAAAATGTCTTTCATGTTCTTCATGACTTTTGTTGTGGTGATCTTCTTCAGGTGAGCCAGCTCTAAGTAGCAAGAGTAGTAATCCACAAAGATGAGGTATGACTGTCCCTTGAATTCACATAGATCTGTGTCACACTTCTGGAATGCTCGTTGGGGTAGCTCTGTTGTAATCAATGGCTCTTTGGGCTGCTTGGGCCTCTTCTCCTGGCAATGCTTGCATTCTTCCACCATCTTCTTGATTCTGGCACCAATTCCGGGCCACCAGACTGCTGCCTTCACCCTCTCTCTGCACTTTGTGATCCCTTGATGGCCTTCATGGATTCTGCATAGGATGTTGTCGTGTAGCGGAGCTGGAACAACGATGCGGTGAGAAGACCCTGATGCTCGCTGAGTTCACTGCGAACTGCATAGTAGTCACACAACCCATCCTCAGCACTGGTCACATATTGTGGCCATCCTTCGCGTGTGTAATGAAGTGCTTCTTGGATCAATCTGTCTTTTCTTGATTCCTCTGCAATTTCTTGCATGCGTTTGTCTGACGCTGCGCAAGACCAGGAAATGTCCACTGTGGAGGTAGGCTTCCACATCTTCAATCAGCACAGTGGCCTCTTCTTGTTTTCCAGTGGTGGACTGAGGGCTGCGGGATAGAGCATCTACGATGAGCTTCTTCCCGGGCATGTACTGGGCTCTGATGCTGAATCTCATGAGACGCATCAGCATTCTCTGACATCGTACGGGCGTATCTTGGAGATCTTTGTAGTTGATGATGGGCACGAGGGGCTTGTGATCTGTCTGAAGCCTCACATTTTCCAGGCCTACCAGGTATCTGTTGAACTTATCATATACCAGACTGCTGCCAGTGTCTCTTTCTCAGTCTGGGCATATCTGCATTCGGCAGGAGTCAGAGTTCTTGAACAGTATGCGACAGCTTTGATGCCTTCGGGGTGTTCCTGCAACAGCACACCTCCGATCCCATAACTGCTCACATCTGCACTCACTATGGTTGGCTTCCTCGGATCGTAGAATGCCAGTGTTGGTGTCGAGGTAAGCATCTTCTTCACAGTGGTCATGGCCTTGATCTGTGCCGGACCCCATGACCATGGATGATCCTTCTTCAGAAGTTGTGTCACTGGCTGGAGTACAGTTGACAGGTTGGGCAAGTGGCGACCAAGGAAGTTAATCATGCCAAGCATCCTCCTCAACTCAGGCACATTGGTTGGATCTGACATGGTCATGATGGCCTCCACTTTCGCTGGATCTGGTGAAATGCTGTTCTTGCTGATCTGATGACCCAAGAACTCAATCTCTTGCTTCCTGAATTCGCACTTCTTGCAATTCAGCTTCAGGTTGACGCTTGCCAGTTTCCTCGTCACATTGTCAAGGTGATACTGTGGGCTTTCTCGTTCTCACTGTAGACAAGTATGTCATCAAAGAAACAGATTACAGTGGACTCCTCCTTGAGTATGTTCTCAATGGTTTTTTGGAAGATCTCTGATGCTGACGTTATGCCAAATGGCAATCGCTTGTAGTAGAATCTTTCACATGGGGTAGTGAAGGTGGTGAGCTTTGCTGACTCTGGGTCGAGTGGAATCTGGTAAAATCCGGATGTAGCATCTAACTTGCTGTAGATCGCAGACCCAGACAGCTTGTGCAGGATATCTTCCAATGTTGGCAGTGTGTAGCGTTCTCGCTTGACTGCTGCATTCAGACGCTTGTAGTCTGTGCAGATTCTCACTGATCCTGACATCTTCATGACTAGCACTATGGATGAACATCAATCCGTTGGCTCTGCTACTTCTT
Source organism: Babylonia areolata (assembly GCF_041734735.1). NCBI lineage: Eukaryota > Metazoa > Mollusca > Gastropoda > Neogastropoda > Buccinidae > Babylonia > Babylonia areolata. The sequence goes on along the minus strand of NC_134890.1, from coordinate 28,408,220 downwards.
CTATGATCCCTGTCCTGCATCTTGGTGAGCTCTTCCTCAGCTTTGTCTGACAGGGGTATCGGGATTCTTCTTGCTTCTTTCAGGACTATCTTCACTGGAGGGCACTGGACGGGTTTGTCGTCGAACTCACTGAAAGGCATTTCTATGGCTTCAATCCTCTTGACTAGACCCATTCTTCCCACTGCTTCTCTGCTGAGAAGGTTGTCCGTCTTTGCCTGCACAATGAAGAGTCGAAGTAAATGAGGCTGGTCATGGACTCTGGTGATGGTGACAAATTGTCCCTCACACTGCAGGATACCTCCTGGGCTACGCAGAATTGCACTTGATCTGTGAAGCTGTGGACGAGGCTTCAGCTTTTTGTACTGAGGTAATGAGATGATAGAAACATCCACTCCTGTATTTATCTTGAACGTGATGTTGCTACCTCCGAACTTGAGTGTTGTCATCCACGGTGGTTCATTTCTGCCTTCTGAGCACGATGTTCCAACAAAATGTTCCTCCATTTTCTCTTCTTCACGGCTTGCTTGAACCTTTTCTTCTGAGTGTTCAACGTGTGACGCCACCTTAATGTGCTCCTTCAGATGTGGTACGTCGTCTACTGCATCGACTAACTTGCTGCTTCTGCAGACTGCCGCAAAGTGATTCATGCGTCCACACTTCTGGCACCTTTTCCCTTGAGCTGGGCACGCTTGCTTGTAGTGTTGCCGTCTGCAACGAGTACAGCTGGCCTCATGCTGCTTCCCCCCGCCTTGGGTTGAGCTGCCTTTGCCTGAGGGAGTGTGACTGCTGCCGCCTCGACGAGCGCTGCCAGGGCCACCTCTGCGCCAATTCTGCCTATGACCACTACCACTGCCTTTGCTGCTGTATAGTGCGTCAACGCTGGACTGACGTTGCTCTGATAACTGTTTTCACTAACTCGTGCTGTCTCGCTTCCTGCACTGCATCATGGAGCGTTAGATCTGGTTTCAATTGGAGCTTCTCTGACAGTTCTGTGTCAAGAACACCTAGCACCAGCCTGTCTCTGATGGATTCTTCTTTGTCTTTGAAATCTGCAGTTGCTGCTAGCTCGTGAAGTGCGCGAACGTAAGCCTTGATGTTTTCATCCGGCTTCTGACTTCTGGTGTGAAATCTTGCTCTTTCATGGATGATATTTCGCTTCGGAATGAAATATCCATCAAACTTACCAAGGACAACTTCAGACTTTTTGGAATCTATTTCATTGAGCCCGAATGAAGCACAGATTCTCTCAGCGTCGTTACCCATGGCATAAATAAGAGCACTTACTTTGACTGATTCTTCATCCTTTTCCAGTTTAGACGCTGACCTGTAGTGTAGAAATCTCTGTTTCCACTCTGGCCACATCGTTGGCTGTGCAAAATCGAAGGCATTAGGCGCCTTGAATGAACCCATCTTGATGATGCTCTTCTATTCTGTTCTGTTGGAAATGAAGGTACAAACTATGCTCGTCACTAAGATTATATTTGTTTGCTGTAACAATAGACGAGCGGGGCGACAAAGGAAAACGTAAGTCCACAGTAATGTGAAAGGATTTATTTTTAACTCCAGTTTAAGATGGTGGTGATGATTCTGCACTACCTGGATGAGCATGACGACAACTATACGTCATCAGCATCACGTGATTAATACATGCTCTTACGTGACACTGGGAAATGAGGGTCTCATGTTCAACTCATACAAGTATCAGGATTTTTTCCTCTGTGTGTGTACATGTGTTCATATGTATTTCAACATCTTTTACTCTTGTCTGTATGTGTGTGCTTGTGTAAAGTGATGCCTTCACTAACTACTATACATATCATAAGGTGCAGATTTTTCCTAATGATTTCTCTGTGATGTAATGATGCAAAAAAAATTTTGCCAGAGTGAATGTGTGTGTGTGTGAGTTAAACTTCTTGTCTAATGTCGGCACTTTGTTCATGGTGTGGTAATGGAGTGAACCTTGCAACTGAACATCACAAATTTCCAGCTCAGTTTCCGTTTCGAGGTTGTCTCAGTAAGTGCTAGACTTTTAAAATTTTATCTTTGGTGGCTGATTTGAAAAGGCTCTTAAGTATCCACATATCAAATCACTTCCAGTCTGATTTGAAAAGGCTCAGAAATATCCACAATTCACTTCCAGTCTGATTGAAGAGGCTCAGAAATATCAAAACTTCACTCCCAGTGTCTGATTTAAAAGGCTTTGAAATGTTCAAAATTCATTTCCAATCAGATTTCAGAGGCTCTGAAATGTTCAAAATTCACTTCCAGTCAGATTTTGAAGGCTCTGAAATGTTCAAAATTCATTTCCAATCAGATTTCAAAGGCTTTGATATGTTCAAAATTCACATCCAATCAGGTTTTAAAGGCTCTGAAATGTTCAAAATTCACTTCCAGTCAGATTTTGAAGGCTCTGAAATGTTCAAAATTCACTTCCAGTCTGCTGCCCGACTCGTCCTCAGAAAGAAAAGATCTGAGCACATCACTCCTCTTTTGCAACATCTCCACTGGCTCCCTGTCTCACACAGAATAAAGTACAAGATCAGCACTCTATGTTATAAATGTATTCATGACTCTGCCCCTTCCTATCTCTGTGGCTGCCTTCACCTCTACACTCGATCTCGCTCTCTACGATCAGCTTCAGATCCACTCTGTTTAGGCATACCCAGATTCAAACACTCGACTGTTGGCCACCATTCTTTCTCTGTCTCTGGACCTTGCAGTTGGAATGAACTTCCTCTTTTGCTTCGTCAAGTCTCCACACTCAGCTCCATCAAGTCTGGCCTTAAAACCCACCTCTTCCCAAAATAGCCCCCCTTCCCTGCCTCTTCCTTGTCTTCATTTTTTTCTCCAGTTTTAGAGTTATGCATGCGTGTGAATAACTGGTGCAAAAGTGCTTTGATTGTCTCTGCACAAGATTCAGCGCTATATTAATATAATAATAATTATTATTATTATTTTAAAGGCTCTGAAATGTTCAAAATTTACCTCCTATGCTGACACTATAGACCAGTTCTCCATCACTTTGTATGATCAGGCTATAGTCATAATTTTCAGTATGTAGCAGTCTTTTTTGTTTTTGTTTTTTTTATCAAATGCTCATCCCATAATTATCACATAGTCAGCAATAGTTTTCAAAATGTAGCTTTTTATCAGATCTCATCCTATGATTAGTTATGATCAGTTATTCTCAAACGTAGTTGTCTTTTATTAATTGCTCATGCCATGATTACATCAGTCATCAGTTTTTAAAATGAAGCTTTTATTAGATCTCATCCCATGATTACTTCCTAGTCTTTTATTGTTGCTGCTGTTGTTGTTTTTAATGTGGCAAGTCTCTCATCAAATGCTCAATTTGAGGTTGTATGAAAGCAAGTGGCATTTTTTTCTCTAATCTTTGTTGTGTGCCATCTTTCACGCTGACAAGGTTTTATTTTTATCAGCTTGTCATAGGCACACATTAAAATTACACAGGAACTATTTGTAATGTGTAGCTTTAATTTTTTTTTATATTGTGTGTGTCATATTTTATGCTTTAATGTAATCAAAAGAAAACATCATCAGGCCATATGCACAAATTATGTATGTACTGTCACAGCACATGACATCCAGACTGTTGTTTTGGGCCACTCTCATCAATTTTCCTTCCTAAAAGCTTACAACTTCCTTCTACTTGTATCATAGCATTGTAAAAAAAAAAAAAAAAAATAAAAATTACACAGGAACTATTTGTAATGTGTAGCTTTAATTTTTTTAATTTTTATATATTGTATGTGTCATATTTTATGCTTTAATGTAATCAGAAGAAAACATCATCTGGCCATATGCACAAATTATGTATGTACTGTCACTGCACATGATATCCAGACTGTTGCTTTGGGCCACTCTCATCAATTTTCCTTCCTAAAAGCTTACAACTTCCTTCTACTTGTATCATAGCATTGTAAAAAAAAAAAAAAAAATTAAAATGACACAGGAACTATTTGTAATGTGTAGCTTTAATTTTTTTTTTATTTTATTGTATGTGTCATATTTTATGCTTTGATGTAATCAAAAGAAAACATCATCTGGCCATATGCACAAATTATGTATGTACTGTCGCAGCATACGATATCCAGACTGTTGCTTTGGGCCACTCTCATCAATTTTCCTTCCTAAAAGCTTACAACTTCCTTCTACTTGTATCATAGCATTGTAAAAAAAAAAAAAAAAAAATTACCATTAACTTTCCCCGATGCATTGATGGTGCCAACTGCTGCATTGATTTGATTTATATATGGTTATTTCTGGTCTGATCAATGATGTCTCCCATTAATATTGAGCCAGTACAGAAAAAAAAAAAAAACCCAAAAAAAAACCAGAAGAAAGATCTCACTGCAAGGAAGAGGCATCTCACGCTGTGCAGCTGATGGTTTTCGCCTCGCTTGCTGACTTTGGAATGGCATTTAGTTTGTTTGTTGCATCTGGTAATGAATGGGACAAAGGTTTTTATTTGTTCAGATATACTCAGGTTAACATTCTATGTAGAATCAGTGCAAAAACTGCGTCTTATCATGTGCATGTGATCCTTGTGTGTGAAGAAAACTGATAGACTGGAAGATAAGTGTCAAATCACACAATTCACCATAAGAAAACGAAAAACAAAAGACAGCTACCAGGAAACAAGAAAAAATTCATACAGAGTATACATCTGACGTGCAGTACTGCAAGAAAGTCCGCAACATTTGTGATGTTTCAGTCTCAGTTTTGTGCAGGCGTCAAAGCACATAGACTGTATTGACAGTCACAATAGCTAGATGGTGTAGATGTTGGACCAAAGATAGACTTTCAATCTGACGGCCCTGGATTCGATCCTGGTACAGGAGCCTGATGGGTCAATGGTGAAGAAAAGTTTTTTTTCTCGTCTCCCTGGTCAAGATGTGCACTGAAATGCTAGTGCTTTGTTCATCCATTTTGTGAATACACATGTAGATCAGATATGCATGTGTACACATGTAGATCAAATACACATGTTAAAGACCCTGTTGTACACGTCAACATTCAATGGGTTTTGGAAACAGGAATGCACCAAGCCTGCACGTCCCCAGAAAATGGAGGATGGTTGTCTTTACTGTAGGGTAAAAACATGCGAGTGAATGTAGAAACAGCAGGCCACAAACGCAGAATGAAAACACTGTACTCATTATTGTGTCAGTCTGATCCTAATAATCAGTGTTTGTTGACTGTCAAGTTTTGTTTTTTTATTGTGACAGTTCTCATTTTCTATGCAGATCATCACAACCAGGCAAGTAGGCTGGTCATGTCGTCAGTGCGTTGTGTGGAATGGTTCGTCACTCACTGATAGTACCACTGCTGCTGTTTTGCTGTTTATTTTTGTTGGTTTTATGTTATTCAGAAAGTGCCAATACTTTACACATTCTTGTGCTCCTTTTCTCCTTGATTATATTTAGTTTGAACTAGAATGTTTTTAGCTGATGGTCTGTGACCCCTTAGAGCTAATAAACAATGCCTTCAAACTCGAGTGTATTTTTACTCTGCACATGTTTGTATATCACTGGTGTTGTGACCACTGTTCTGAACCACAATGACCTCTTTTACACTTCCAAACTTTAGTTTAACATTCTGCACAAGTTTTTTCAAACAGAAAGTGGTGCAGCTGTTCCACATGACCAGACAGCTACTTGGACTATAAAACTACAAATAAAGTAACTATTAGTAAGTATCTATTTATGTATGTAACTTTGAATGCAGTCATACACTTGATCACAAAACTCGCATTACCAACACCTTATCCAGTCATGCATTTCATGTTGCTCTGAAACACTGAAAATTGATGAAGATATGAGTACTGACATAGCACCTATCCTCGGTCAGAGACCAAGCTCTAAGCGCTTTACAAACACGGGATCCTTTGCACAACAGGCTGCCTACCTGAGTAGAGCCGACTGACAGCTTCCGTTGGGTGTTCATTATTTGTTTCCTGTGCCATTCAATCAGGTTACACACTCTTACAGACATGTAACAATAGTTCTCAAAGCTACAGCTGCCATACAAAATGCACACATGCATCAAAACAAGATCCTGTGCATTTGGCAGGGAAATAAGCAACAATCATCGTAACAACATCGAGCCGCATTTCAATCACAGCCCTGACACCACAGAACCCACCCTTTTAGCACACACACAACACAAAATGTGAAGAAGAAACTTTTTATTTTGATGTTGCAATAATCATCATATTCATAACAACGATGTGCGTTATGTGTCCCCACATCAGCTGGTCATCGAAGATGTGAACAGACCCTACTGATACATTTCACCATCACACAGTCCCCCCTCCACCCCACACCCCCCCAAAAAAAACCAACAGACAATCGTCCATGTAGACCTTAAAAATGACTGTGACTGGCAAGACGCTTGTGTGCCACACACTGTAGATCTGACTTGCGGAACAAAAAGAAAGTCTCTGATATTTCTGACATTTCAATTTCATTTCCATGGGTGTCGAAGCAAGTGAAATGATCAGTATAAACTGACATTTCAATTTCAATTCCATGGGTGTCGAAGCAAGTGAAATGATCAATATAAACTGACATTTCAATTTCAATTCCATGGGTGTCGAAGCAAGTGAAATGATCAATATTAATTGACATTTCAATTTCAATTCCATGGGTGTCGAAGCAAGTGAAATGATCAATATAAACTGACATTTCAATTTCAATTCCATGGGTGTCGAAGCAAGTGAAATGATCAATATAAGCAACACATCTGTTAAAAAAAGAAGAAAAGACGTCTGTCATATGTTGTTCTGACCAATGAAAGCAACCTTAGAGATATTTTTTGTGGAAGGGACCGGCCATGACTGACTAACAGCAGACATTATTTAATATTTGTTTGTTATTTTTATTTCTTTTTATCATAACAGATTTCTCTGTGTGAAATTCGGGCTGCTCTCCCCAGGGAGAGCGCGTCACTATACTACAGCGCCACCCATTTTTTTGTATTTTTCCTGCGTGCAGTTTTTTTTAATTTATTTTATTTTTATTTTAATATCCTCAGTCAACCAGAGATAGTGGACTTTTTTTTTTTTTTTTTTTTTTTTTAAACCTTCCATTGAACAAAAGTCATGTTCAAGGGGCATCTCAAAAATAAGTAAAAAGACTTTAAAAGATCTGTATCTCTCTAATACCCATAATTTGAAACAGCAGACATCAGCCATTTGTTTGGGTTTTTTTTTTGTTGTTGCTGTTTTTTTATTTTTTAAAAAGACTCATTTCTTGAATAATTCTTTTTAACTCTTCTGCATTCTTTTGAAAAAATATGAAATTCCAATGAAAATAGCCAACGGCTGTGACAACACAGGTGTCATTTTTCAGTCAACAGAAAGGGTGCATCATATCTGGCCGAAAATAAACTAATAAATATTGCTGTTTGTTTCTGAAACTAGTATACACTCTGCATTTACGATTCACAGTCTTTATTTTTCATACCCCACACCAAAACAACAAGATACCTGATAACAAAACACCAGGACTTAAATAGATCTATATGACGCACAAGTTCCAAGATGATGAAGATGTTAACTGGAAATCAATTCAAGAGCAGAGACATGAATTCAGAGACCACAATGATAGCATCTCTGTTATTTATTTCAAGTGTGCACTTCCTGTGAATCCGATAGCGCTACAACAGCATCATGTCTTTATATACAAATCAACCTTCCTGTGAAACACAGAAATGAATGTCTTTCAACACATACTCTAGCTACACAGGTCGTCTCCTTTGTAATTTCTCATTCAGCAGACCCAGAACACACACACACCTTTGGGTTATTGTATTAACTTCAAAAGCTTCAAAAGATCCAAGTCATTCATACAATCAGCTGGTACAAATACTATGTGTGTGTGAGTGTGTGCATGCGCAAGGGCAAGTCAGATTAAGTGTTCATATTAAGTGACCACTACCCTCATTTCCAGACATTCTAACCGCACACATTTCCAAGACGACTGCATGCATAAGAGAAAAAGCCAGACAGAGTAAAAGTATCCGAATTTAGTCATCGATATCATCTTCAGACATTCTCACAGAACTCTTCACCTCTAGAGAAGTCTGAAACAATGCCAAAATAAAAGTTATCTGGAAGTGTGCGTCTTCAGAAAGCAAATTCAGACATCTACACATGCAAAGCTCACAGTGCACAGGAGATGTACAGTTAACTTTTTCAGCCATAGCCTCACACAAAGGTGTTGTGGGGGAGTGGGAGGAGGGGATTGGAGTCCCCCCCAGTCCCATTCTGCTCACCACCCCAACACACACCCAGACTCACGTCGGTTTCCATCGTTATCTTATGCCGCAACCTTTGCAAGTCTCTGTAAGCCAAAGGAAGATAATGCTCCACAGATTATAAGGCAATGCTGCACTGTATGATTTCTGCTGGTCATACCTGTAAACGACCATCAAGTTACACTGTCCATAACTGGATAAGGTGAGATCATTCAGGAGTTGGTAGAGAACTGCAAGCCAATGTGTTTGAAAAATCACACAGCACTCTGGAAGGAATGTGTGCGCTTGTGCATGCACAAGAATCTGAGAGTGTGTTTGCATACATGTGTATGTATACATTTATTTGCAAGATCATTGTGCAGCAAGTTATGCACACACTAAGTCTTCAGGACAGGGCTATCAGAGGAGGGGGTGGAACAGTTCTTGTCCTTTGAAACACAGCAACTGATCTCAAATTTCTCTTTCCTATCCACCCACCGTTCCTGGCCTTATTGTCAACATGGCTCTTCCTTCTCTTTTTTTAATCTTTTTGTTTTTAATGGGATCATTGAAATTATGGTGAGCATTTTTTGAACCTGAGATGGTTGGTGCACAAATCTGAAAATTCAAATAGTCTTTACGCACTCCAGGGTATAGAAATCCAACCAGCAAATGTCTTTGGGGTACTTGATGAAAGGCATTTATCAACAAAACACCTCCACACAGCCTACCACCCGAACATGGAGTAAGGCTGCCCATTCAGCACAGTAAGAACAGTCATCCATGTAACTTACAAGCCTGAGTACAAGAACATAAACACAGAAGAGCAAGGACTTATTGTTTAGTGCTTTTTAAAACATGCACTCCCATCTAAATACACCAAAGAAATATTTTGCCACTGCTTTTGCCTGTGGGATAGCCTCTGCAGTACATAGTGAGGTAAAACTTTCAGCAGCCACAAAAAAAGGAGAAAAAAAAGAGAGAGACATAAATAACAAGCAGTGTGTATGTGTGTGTGTATATGTGTGTGTGTGTGTGTGTGTGTGAGCTTGCCTGAACACACACATCATCTGAACTTGAAGCAAAGCCGTTCAGGCACACATGTGAAAGTGGTGTCCCTCCAATGCAACCCTAACCATTAAAAATCTACCAGAGAAGAAAACATCATACTGGAATGGAGCTGTGAATTGTTCATCCAAACACAGCGCACATTTACTTCACAGCAAAAGAAGGCAAGGTGTGTTTGCTGTTCACAAAACTTCTCTTAGAACTGTTTATACGGTCGCACACATTATTACAATGTCTGGCAAGAACACACATACAAAGCCATAAACATTAAACTCGGCTGTACACACAAATCACTTTCACTAGACATCCCAAACCAGCACTTCATATGCGACTCGAAAACCACATGCACACACATGCACACAAAAACTGTCTGATGCTATTTCCATTGGGTCTGGTTGCGTTTTTATCAACTCAAAGGTAGCACATTTTAAGACATCCTACTGAAGAACACAACTCCTACCTCACTAATTATGAAAATGGGGACAAAAAAATTAACAATTCAACTGAATAATACAACAAACATATCTGCATATACATAACAGAGAAAAAATACAGTAAGGAGAACAAAAACCTTTCTAAAACTAACAGGTTGTTGAACACACACACACACGCGCCAACAGAAAGCATTAATAAACAAAAATAACATGTAATGCTGGAAATGAGCAGTGTAAAGGGGACACATAACAGCTCTTCTGCAGACCATTACAGCAAAAAAAAAAACAAAAAAACAACACACAGAGACACACTTGTACACAAAGAAATCTTAACACACATAACACTTTAAAAATAAAAGAACACCCAAAGAAATCATGATTAATAATGCAGCAAAAAACAACCACCCAAGAACAGAAAAAAAACACACAAAGAGTTGACCAGGACAGCCCACTACAGACAAACTGACCACACAATGCACACCAACACGACACTCCTAATTACACTGTACAACAGGACACAAGATCAATCACAACATGTACTCTGCATTATAGGCCCGTATAGCATCCCCCTTCTGTCAGAAAAAAATAATTTAAAAAGTCAAGAAACACCCACATGACATAAAAAGAAAATCTCCCGTCAGCTAGAGATGCTTGACATGCAGGCACAGCTGACGATGATGACAACATCACCACATAACACCCCCCCTGACAGCAAATCAGAAAATGACAACGACCCACAAACATTAACAATGGTAACACACAGATCCTGTGCAGCCAAAACACCAAACTGTCAACACACAAATGCAAAATTTCATCTGAAACAGACAGCTGTCAACAAACATATCCCCATCACCCCCCTCCACTGCAACACGGGACCAAAAAAGTGGGAGGCTGAGAAGGGGTTGGGGAAGGGGGGTGGAGGTGTTGTGAAGATGGAAATGGAGGGAAGAAAGATGATGATGGTAGTGAAAGAAACCATACACATTGATGAAAAGAAAAAAAAAAAGCTGAAAAAATGCAGCAAAACAAAAAATGCAAAGTGTTAAAAAAAAAAAAAAAAAGCACCTCTTCACATGTTTAAAAAAATAAGTAAATAAATAAAACCAAAAATTAAAAAAAGGAAAGAAAAATTCAGCATACACTCACAAATTCCACACCAAAACATATTCCAACTCTCACTGAATACCTCTGTCAGGTTTAATGAAATGCCTGGTCGCTGCATGTACAGACAAACTTACTTCCATTCTGCGCTGTCAGTGAAACAAGAGCCCGTGAACAATTTTGCCCTCCTACACACTTCTGTTTCCTTCCTTTCTCCCTCTCTCTCTTGCTCTGTGTTTTGTTTCTTTTTCTTCTCACAGCTATGTAATATATATATATAATTTTTTTTTAAAAGAAATATATCACTGTGTAATGAATGCAAATCACCCTACCACAACACATGGTTACCCAGGTCAACACATCTCAACTTACTACACACACCAGTGTAACAAACATGTCACCCTGAAACATTACACACAGGTAACAAGCACAAAACCATCACTACACACAGAATGTTTGACAGGTAACTGTGCATGAAGTGTTACAAAAACTTTTTTCACGTAACTACTATGTGTCATCCTATTTTGCAATCATGTCACCCTTGCTCAACATGTAGATATTTGGTTAAGTTATCACCCCCTCACTATCCACAGCCATGCAAAACATGCACGTTAACCCTTTCACTGACCACAGCTGGGCAAACAACCAACATCATCTCATCACAAAATAACCAATGTATCTTAACATGCAAATCACTATCGCTTATCAACGCAGACCTTAACTTTTATCAACGCTTACACCTTCACTAAAAAATAGATTTTTCATTTATTAATACCTGTACTCTTTTATCAGCTTATACCTTCACTTTAAAACAATTTTGTCATCAACACCTGTACCTTAATTTGTGAAAGACAGGAACCACTCCCTTTTCTGCCCAGAAAATACTGGCTGAATAAAGACAGACATCTCCACAGTCCTTCATCAAAGAAAGAAGCACTTCATAAAGGAACTGAGACCTTGGTCAAACTGTGTGCTTGAGAACAACCACTTTCTTTTCACAGTGACCCAGTGCTGGACTTGGAAACGTGATGACAGCACACAAATCAATGTGCCGGATCCCAAATGACTGAGCGCTGAAACAAATCTCAGTTCTGAGCATGCCCTTTTATTCTCTTCATCTCTACAGAACATCTTCAACTGAAGCAAGTACTTGTTGAATGTTTTTGAAAACATATTTACTTTCTTTTTCCCACCTGAACATTTGTAAAAACAAGTGTACATGATGGATTGTTGTGGCAAGGAAAGTAACTCATTTCACCAGCCTTTTGTCCAGAGGAATAACAGATTTCTTATCAGTCTTGGTCCTGGCCAGGCATTCCAACAACAACTTGTCCAAGCTGCCTCCCCTAAAATCCTGGACTAGTACATGAGTTAAAACTAAAGAGGGTCAAGGAGACATAACAAGTCTGGTCTGGGAGCACACACACTGGCCAGAGATAATGATTATCATAATCACACAAGGTAACAATGCTGACATCTATATCGCAAATACAGCAGAGCCACACTGTATTTTTCAGTTCATGTGACAGGAACATCCTAGCAACTGTCACACATCCAGCGTGTACACTGTGTCGACACAAAACAACAACACACACAGCCAGTACACGCTGAATACATAGCTAACCTCCATGGCAAGGCCACTATTCACATTTCCCTCATTCAACTGACCAACAAATTAGCAGCATGGGTGTTAAACAAATCAATAGTCCACCTCAGTCAATATTTACCATAAATCAATCATTATATCATTAAAATCAATGTTGTTTATAGCCCATTTCACCTTGCAAGGGCACTCGCCATCAATGAAGAACTGGGTAAGAAGAGAAACAAGTGTAACACAGACAGAAAGAGAAGGAAGGACTGGTGTTCATTCCATTGACCACATTCACAATGCATCTGCCAACAACAAAAACCAGAAAAGTTACTTTCCGAACAATCTGTCATAGTTTGGTTTGCTTTTCATTTTATTTTTTTTCCAACACACAATGTGTATAACCATCAGCATCAATCTGGTGAAAATTAAAATCATTCAGCAAAGCACAATTTCAACTGTATTTCTGAGAAATGTAAGGCTTAAAAAAAAAAAAAAAAAAAAAAAAAAAAAAAAAAAGCATTTTAACAAAACAATTTAAGAAAGCTACATGTCCACAGATCCCTACATTTGTTTAAACCTGTTGGAAGCAAGATATTTTCCAGTAATAAGCTGGTGATAGCTTATGCTTGTTTGTCCTTTTATCGTGCACCTCTAACACATCTCTCTCAATCTTAAAAAAAAAAAAAAATAAAAATAAAAAAAAGGAGAAAAATTGTTTCTTCATAAAAACAACAACAACATAGAACATCTTCAACTTGGATACGGGGGGTGGAGGGTGGGGAGAAATAAATTTGCAGGCCGCACACAGTATTCACTCATCCAGCCCCACCTGAGGCCACACTCATCTCACACAAACAGCAGCCATTCATTCATCCTTCGTCCATCAAAACTGTGATCGCATCAAGCAGGACACCCAACCCAGCGTTCAGCCATCGCCTCACTTCATTCAGGTCAGCCATGCCTGCCACCACTCTGCATGGAGGGAGTACAACCCTTTCTCACCAACCAGCACACACTCACACCAACATACAGCCCCTTGCTCTACATCAACACAACACGACACAACAGAATCTAAGTCAGAAAATGAGCCTGACACTTGATGCCCAACAGCCACAAACCTAACACAAGTGCAACAATAACAACCAAAATAAAATAAACATGTACGTAAAGAAATGTCATAAAAATAAACAACGAAAAACAGAATTTATTATTAAAAAAAAAAAAAAAAAAAAAAAATCTGAACCCAAACTTCCATGACAGGTATGGATGGCAGGAGGGTGTGAGTGGGGGTGGGGACGGAGGGTTGGGGGGGAGGGAGGGAGGTGTCAGACATTGGCACTTTGTTACCAGTCCCTGTTTCTCCGGGAGCTCAGTCCTGCAGAGCTGAAAACTTGTTCTCCAGTGACAAGTTGACCCCCCGCCGCTGACCGGGATTTGATTCTATGTCACTGGTGCCGCTGTTTTCATACTTCTTGCTGCCCCTGAAAATAAGGCACAATGTCTTCAGCAGTGTACTTTGATTCAGTCTGAGTGATGATCCACAAATTCGTAAAAGCAGGAAAAAAAAAAAAAACAAGTGTATATATATATCTACTTTTAGCACAAACAAGCTTTTCATTTTTATTCCATATTTGTTTCCGATAAATCATTATTCAATGTCATTCAACACAAATGGACATACTGCAAAACATGTTCAGAAAATCATAAACATAACAATACTGTTCAAAAAAATTGAAAATATGTGGTACAATTTAGCAACAGTCAGAAGAAAATAATAATAAACTATGTTGTACAAAATGGTTTGGTTTTTTTTGCATGCTCTTCCTAATAAACTTTTAGGTCTTTCTTTCCCAAATTCAACATTTTTCACTATTCACATAAATAATTATCAACCATATTGAATTTTTTTCTTTCTTTCTTATTTTTAAAGAATAATCCATTATTATGAAATGAAACAGAAGAAAGCCTAACCTAAGAATGAAGACAAGGTTTTTTTTGTCTCTGTCTTCCTGCATTTAAGTTCAACCCCTGTGTTCATCTGAACCCATGAAGAGGCTTTTACATGTACTCAAAAGCATTTTTAACCCCCCGTCTTACAGGCAGCCATACTCTGTTTTCAGAGAGGGAGGGGTGGGGGTGGGGTAACAGAAGCTAAGAGAGGTTCCCTTACCATGCAGAGCCCCCTGAAACTGCCGGCGCTCCCCCCAAAGTAGGGAAGTCCACTTCGCTCTGGATGTTGGGAGCTTTCTTGTTGCCGCGGCGACTGATGGGGTTGGCAGCGGCAGAGGCTGCAGAACTGGCGGCGTTGCGCTGAGCTGGGGGGACGTACTTCTTGGGGGCCGTGTTCTCTTTCTTCTCCTCTGGCTCTGGGGGGGCAGCCACTGCCGCCACTGGAACAACAGCCCAAGGGAGGGAACTATCATGATCTGTTCACACACTTTCAAATTATCACTGTATATGGTTCTACCCATTCTGAACCAAAAGAAGTTTCTCTGACTTTGAACTTTTACCATAGTTTCTACCCATTTGACCCTGTGCAAATTAACATGAAATCTCAGACATGAATTGAATAAAACTAGTCAAAGCAGCTCTCTTTGTGAACTGAGTCTCATACTCCATCAATCTTTGGGGGGGAAAGCCTTCCTTGAACAAAAACTAAACATAATTCAAACCTTTTTTTTTAAAGGATTGTAACTCATTAATGAATAACGCTTTTCTATAGATGCTAAATAGTTAAAAAAAAAAAAAGAAAAAAAGAAAAAAAGAAAAGCCTATTCACATGATATTCATTTGGAAAACTTAGGTTCTAAAAAAACTAAAACTTCAGTTTAAAAAAATGGAAATTTGTGGAAAACTTGAAAATCAATCAGTTTGATTTATATCATCTATACATAACGTAAAAGTACTAAAACTAACAAAATAAGGAACTGGATTGCAAAATACAATATTCTATTGAGAAAATTTGTGTATATATTCTATAACCAGTAAAACAAGCAATTTTGATCATATTCTTATGTTGAAATCTTGTGTAAAGCTGATAAAACAAGCAGATTTATATAATTTTCAATCTTGGAAACTTGAGTTCAAGTCTGAAACTAAATGAAACAAGCAGTCTGAATCATATCATATTCAATGATGAAAACTTATGTAAAACAAATAAGAACAAGCAACCTGATTTGTACAATATTCCATCTGGAAAACAAAGTTACAAAACTTTAAACTATTAAAAAAAAAAAAAAGCAACAATAACATGGCCTGACTAAGCACACTTGGTAATGCTGCTGGTCAGGCATCTGCTCTGTAGATGTGATGAAGAGTATATGGATTTCTGAACTGAGACATTAACATGCAAAGTGGAAAAGTGCCCTGGGTAACTGTTACAAGGTGGTTCAGTTCAGTTCAGTTCCCAAAGAAGGCATTACTACATACAGAAAAATCCAAATACGCTGCACCACATCTGCTAAGCAGATGCCTGACCACCAGCATAACCCTACACGCTTTGTCAGGCCTTGTGGGAAAATAAAATAAAGATAGAAATAATAAGTAAATAACTAGAAAAGAAATTAACATCAATATCTCCTCCTTCATTCATTGGCTGCAACTCCCACGTTTCACTCGCATGTACAACAGTAGGCTTTTACGTGTATGACCGTTTTTGCCAGGCCATGTAGGCAACCATACATCGTTTCCGGGGGTGTATATCAATATCAACAATAATATCAGTAAAATTTGTTAATAATTAAATAAACAAGTCAATATAAACACACACACATGCACACATACATCCTCACGTACTGCAGATCCCACAACAAACACATATATGCACAACAGATATGCAACAAACATGCAGTCTCTTGATACCTGGTGGGGGCGGGGCTACTGCACCGGATGCGTTCCAGGGTCCGGAGGCTGCCTCCCGCCCTTCCTCCCTCTCCCCGCCCTCTCCTTCACCTTCTGACTCAGCTGCTTCTTTTTCTTCTTCCTCCCTAAAAACATGTCACAATGAAAATGTCAAGCGAGAGGGTCAGGACTTGTAAAGGATATCACTCATATGTTAGTTGTTACCCAGTTTACATTTTCTTCTCTTTACCCCATGTTCCCCACAAACACACCAGTACCCTGTCTGCCCTTTCTCCTGTACCTTCCTGAAATGTAATGTCAGTTGATGGACAGACTGATTTGTTTCTGGTCTGTCTGTGGATACTGGCACAATTTGTGACAGTATAAGCACTGCCAGTGTGTTATCACTTCTCAAGAGCTTTGATCCTGAACTAAAGCTCAGCAAGCTTCTCATACTGTGATAGATGTTGAGACCCTTCACTTACTAGCACAAGCTGCATCAAAACTAGTTTTACGAAAAGGTTAAAGAAATCAATTACTATCCTCTTGGGAGAAATTGTATTTGCTTATTATACGTTTATAAGAATGTTTTTTTTATTATGATGCCTTGTGTGGATTTTTTTATTTTCCCCTTATTCTATTGGTGTTGATTGAAAGCACTCTGTGCTCCTGTGCAAAGAAAGAGCATAGTTAATATAAATACCCTTTATTATCATTATACTTTAACTTCTGGTCGTGCATCTCTTAACCAAGTATCACTTGTGTTAATCAATTCATGTAAAACAAGCACAAATAAACGTTTTTCATAATCTGGCCAAGATCAATTATAAAATGATTGATACTTTTTCACAGATTTTCAAGAGATGTATTCACTGATCTTTAAAAGTAAGCTGCACTGAAGTTCAAATCTGTGTGACAGGTCTTTTGGAAATCACTCTGCACTCAACGTGACACACACACAAATTCACCTCTATAGTTTATTCAAACTTGCTTGCTTCTTTGTGCAATTGTTTTTCTATATATGTACGTTGAATTTCTCTTACCAACACAAACTACCATCCTGCACCCTTACTTTATCTGCAGTGTCTGGATTCGAAGTCCTGAATAATCCACTTCCTTCTGCTCAGCAAAGTCTTCCCACTCGTCATCCTCCTGCAATTCAATCACATCCATTAAAACTAACTTACTAAGGTCTGTTTTCAGGCATTTATATATATATATATATATCTGTGTAGTTAAAATATCTTTTTACACATCACAATTGTGTGTGTGAAGTGCCTCTACAGTATTTGTTCATGGGGCTTGCACACACAATAATGTGTTTACACACACAATAATATTGTGCACAGCCCCTATTGCCCGTGTGGTAAATAATTAAAGAGGAAAGGAATGTGGTATGGGCTAGGAAACAGCAAGAAATCGATGAATATAAAAATGCTTCTTTCTGAAAAAGACCATGTCAAAAGAAGAAAACCAAGGGGAAAGACTGTTCCTTCTTTCCTTCCTTCCAGTTCCACTTTCTGAGTGGCCAGTCATACTCACGGATGTTTGCGTTCTACAATTACATGGGTGTCATCTTTTATGTAAAATGTGGGTCTTAGAACAAGGGTAAAAGGGGATACAAATTACAATCTAAAGCAAAAGATAATATATTTAAATTTCGAATCATCTCATGCTGCAATGAGAATCTATATTCTACTGTGCACGGACATATGGACCTCTGCATGCTTTGTCCCCGGTATTATGTGAAACGGCATGACTGAAACTGTAAAGGATGTCTCGGTCTCAGAAAAGAACGTCGCAAGTATGATATTTTCTCGAAATGGAATGAAATGGAAATGTTACCGTTTTTCTAGATGTATCTTCTGCTGCGTTCAATCCAAGACCACCTGGTTGTTCCTTCTCTTTCTTCTTTTTTACTTTCTTTGGCTCATCAGCTTTGGCCAGAACATCGCCTGGTGTCATTTTCGCTTTGGATTTCTTCTTACTCTTGTCCTTTTTGGCAAAGAAATCATCTAAACTAGAATCCGCCATGATTGCTTTGAAAACGAACGTTACTGAAACGAAAAACTGTGAAACAAATAATGAAGATCAACGTTTGAACCACACCAACTATACAGCGTGTGACCTGTCGACTCCATGCGCATGCCGCAACTACCAGTGACGAGGCAGGTTCGCAGATCACTTCCGGTTCTGGTTTTGAAGACCCCCCCCCCCCCCTCCCCCCACCCCTTTTTCTTTCTTTTTTTTTGAATACGATAACCCAAAATATGCGCAACAACAACAATAATAATGTGATAATAAAAAAAAACAAAAAAACATCATCATCGTCACAAGCACCACTCTTATCATCTTATCATGTGTGAGTGTGTGTCTGCATGTTTTACATTTATTTGCTTATTTATCATCATTGTTGTCTTTGTGTGTGTGTGTGTGTGTGTGTGTGTGTGTGTATGCGCGCGCACGCGCGCACTTAGAGTTGACTTCATCTGGATTTTGCTCCTTATAAATATTATTAGTAGTAGTCGTAGTATTTTTATGTATTTATCTATTATTCTTTATTTATTCATTATTCTAAATTATTTTATTTTATTTTACTTTATTTCATTTCATTTTTTTTTCAAGGCCTGACAAAGCGCTTTGGGTTACGCTGCTGGTCAGGCATCTGCTTGGCAGACGATGTGGTGTCACGGTAGCGTATATATGGCCGATTGGCCGAACACAGTGACGCCTCAGTCCTCCGTCAGTGAGCTACTGATACTGAAGTCGATAAAAAAATAAAATAAATAAAAAAGCAAAAAACAAACTTACATAGCCGTCTTGTCTCAGTTGTCTTGAATTTACTTTTTTTTGTCACAACATATATCTAAATGGACCCTCTGGGGTCGCGCGTCTCTACAATGAGCCTGAGACTCTCTCTTCTCCTGTTTTTCCATCAGTGTCTGGAGGTGCATTTGTTTTTCTATCAAAGTGGGTTTTTCTACATAATTTTGCAAGTGACAACCCTTTTGTTGCCGTGGGTTCTTTTAAGTGCACTAAGTGCATGATGCACACGGCCGGGACCTCGTTTTATCCGGTTTCATCGGAATCAGCGATCGCGTCAGTGTGTTGTGTGTGTGCCGTGTGTGGATGGCAGTGTGTGTGTGTCAGTGTGTGTGTGTGTGTGGGGGGGGGGGGAGCATTTCTTTCCTTGAGTCGAACGTCTTGAGTCACTTTTAGTGATATTTAGAAATACGGGAAATACTGGCAGCTGGTACTTCAGTTTAACACATTCACGGTTACGTCGTCAAGGGTGTCAAACAGTTAGATTTTGCCATAACTTGTTACTAAGCTAGATTACGCAGAATCAGGTTTTCTCAGTCACCGTCGGTCCCCCGCAGCTCAGTCACGGTCTCTTCACCATAATAGGTATATTACTCAGTTATAGTTTCGTTGTTTTGTCCGTGGCTCGGTCATCATCAGTCGTCAAGTTAGAGTGGCTGGGGTCGGCTAGCCCGGCCGGCGCCGAATTAGCTCAGTGTCTCTTGTCGCCGCAAAAGACAACATACAGTGGTATCCTCGCACAGTTATCAATGACAACATTCTATCACTGAACTGAGACATTTCTACCTCCCAGCATCTCGCCGGGCCACGCGGCAGAGTGATTCAGTATGTTGATTGTGGCGGCCGTTAGGACTGAAGATGACAGATGATGACGTCGTGTAATCAGTGTGCGTCAGTGTGTGTGTGTGTGTGTGTGTGTGTTATCAAAGAGGGATCCAGCAATTCATTGAGCGATTGTGTGAGCGTGTGCACACACATGCACTGATGTAATGTCAGTGCATATGTATGTGTGTTCGTCAGTGCCAGTGTGTGCATGTATGTATTCCGGTGTGAGTGTGCGCGTGCCGTGCGTGCACGTGTGTGAGTGTCATTGTATGTAATTAAGAGAGACGGATATGGACACAAGTATGGACTACTTAACTTTTTTCATACTGTACGTCGCCTGAGTAAAACATTGCGCGCCGCCGCCAGTCGTGGGTGCACAGTCACCCATGGTATTTGTAAAGGAACTATACTCATCGCTGAACGTCAGCAGTGGGTGTACAGCAACCATGATGATTTCCAGGAAGGAACATTACCTTCCCCTCCGTCGTGGGTGCCGGACAGTGTACAGTTGTAACCCATGATTTCTGTGAAGGATAGTCACAACGTGTTCGGTCGCAAACTGGAATCAAAGTCGACAAGCGCGTGCAGAAAAATAACTGATCCTCACGGATCTTCTCAGTGATGCTTAGTACGTAACGTCAAGCCGGATTCGTGCGATGATGTCATAAGTCGAAATGACGTAACCACCCTTCTCAGCTTCAGTGAATCAAACTTTCTCTCTCTCAGTGTCTCTGCCGGTCTCTTTCTACGAGTCAGTTTCACGGTTTCCAGGTGTCAAAGCGTGCGGACTGCTCCATAAACGCTACACCACATCTGCTGGGGGAAAAAAAGAAAAGAAAAAAAAAGATGCCTGATCTCCACATAAACCCATTGCGCTGATCAGTCCTTTGGAGCGTATGCCAGGCACACACACACACACACACACACACACAGACACCACACACACACACACAGACACCTTATTATGCGAGGTCAGTCCATCACATCACTCGGCTAGCAAGACCATGCATGCGCACACACACACACACACACACACACACACACTGGTGATATATACAGACACTGATGCGCATGTATAATTATACAAAAAGTGCTTCGATCCGCAAAACAATTTGATTAGGCACTACATAAATAAACTTCTTCATTTTATTATTATCATACACACACAAGGCCCACGAAATCCAAGAGCACATGCATGCATTTGTG
This sequence comes from Babylonia areolata, assembly GCF_041734735.1. NCBI lineage: Eukaryota > Metazoa > Mollusca > Gastropoda > Neogastropoda > Buccinidae > Babylonia > Babylonia areolata. Next base: position 28,387,070 of record NC_134890.1, on the reverse strand, counting down.
ACGTAAACATCATTGCTTTGCCATTCCCGACGATTCTTTCCCAGAGTGTGTGAAATAATTGTGTTGAAGAGGTGCTTGAGGCGTTCTGGGTGTTCTTCCCATTCTTTTGTTTCTTTCAGGTCTTGTAGCTGGCGTACAAGCCGAATGGTGTCTTCTGCTTGTCCCATCCATGATCTTTCTCGTTCTACACGGCTGCCTTTTAGTTATTTCGCAGCATCATGCAGTGGGTTTTGAGGGTTTTCAAGTGCTCTGAAACATACCACAATAGGTTCTGACTCTGTCCTGAATTGAAGGAAGGTCAAGCAGGTATCGCATGGTCTCGGTAGGAGTGTCCCTCGCTGTTCCCAGGATCAACCTCATTGCTATATTTTGGATTCTTTCAAGCTTCAGGAGGCTGAGAAAGTGTTGTTAACGGCTGTCACGGCTGGGAGGACGTGGGTTCGAATCCCAGTGGAGGTGGGTTTTTCGGCCTGTAGCTGGCTCCAACCCAGAGTTGAGTGTGCTATGGGCTTAAATGGGGAGACTGGGACCACACAGTCCAGTGTCATCCACTTCACGGATGCGTCTTTGGGTGTGTTGCTCTGATTACCCGACCAGCACTCCAAGTGTCTGTATCTCTCGGGCCTGGTTAACGCCGGAATATCATTATGACAGGAAGTGTAGAGTATGGCCTTGTCACGCAGTCCCAAATCAAAATGGACCTCCATAGCAATATCGTCATCCTCCTCCTCCTCCATCATCATCAATATAAAAACAAAACAGTCTCAAAGTCTGTGGCCTTTCATGTCCTGCTCTCATGGTGACCTCAGTTTCAATACCCCTCAACTTCCGTGCTTGGGGTGAGCCCTGTCTATGTCTACAGTGTCAGCAGATTCATGGGGGTTGTTGTTTGGGGGATGTGGTGGCGGTCTCTACTCTGGGAGGGACGCTCACTCAGTCTGGCTCCGCGACTAAGCCATTATTGTTGTTAGTAGGGGGCTTAGTAGGTGGTGTCCTAAGTATGTTAAATCAGAACAGGCACCACTGAACACCACTGAAGTGACTCAGCAGCAGTGCAGGGTCTCCTCTGGTGTGTGGCCTCCTGATGACCTAACATCGATGGTTCCCTGTGGACTGCTGACACTGGAACTGTGGTGGACGAACCCCGGTGTGGCCGTGTATGGGGGAATCTAAATGAGCAGTGTGGGAGTAATGCCACTGAAACGGTGCAGATGATGGGGCAGCAAGAAAAAAAAGAAAGAAGAAAGTGTTGTTAACCCAGTCCATTATCAGTTACACTGAGAATGGGTGATTGATACAGCTGGAAGAGGTGGCGTCGTTGAATGCCTTTGGTTGCCATTTCTTTAAGACTGAATGCCCCTTTTTGCATTTCAGAACATTGCAGTTGGCAAAGGAGAAGAGAGAAAGAGACAAACAAACAAAAATTTTTTATTCAATATAAGGCAGTCAAGAGAGTGAGAGAGAGACAGAGAATGTGCAGTGGTAACTTTTACTGTCTTAGCAATAGTAGCGGTTCCATTTATAGTCTTCTGAAATGTGATATAAGTGTGTGTGTATGTGTGTGAAGAATAAGACAGAGAAGAAGAAGATGGAGAAGAAAAAGAAGGAGAAGAAGAAGAAACAACTTGAAAAATATTTAATGGTTACAGCATGCGACATCAGTTTCAACAGAAGCACAGAACAATACAGGGACTATCTTTTCAACTGATTTTTATTATTGCTACTCACGGTCATGCTCCCTATTCCATTCTGCATACTGACACCAATACCAGTCACAAAAAACAGAAAACTCACAGTCCATCATATCATTTGTGTATGAGTTGGTTGTGATGTGAAAATGCATAGGTATGCATTGATACTAATGTTCTTCAACATTGGAACATTTGGTTGTTTGTCATGAATGTACATCATGATTACAATAATTAAAAACCAAATCAAACCTACCAAATGAACAAAGAAAAAACAAAACAAAACAAAAAATAAACCAACAAAAAACAAACCAACAACCCAACAACCAAAAAAAAAACCCACCCCCCACAAGAAGAAAAAAACAACAACCCCCCTTAACCAGCCCTTTGAAAAAGTAAGTTGCTGATAACAATCATAAAACCACCAAAACGTGATGAAGTTGATGAGAATTCCTTCTTTTATCCATGGTTAGGTATAACATAAACAGGAATAAAAGCTGAACACACCCATCAAAGGAAATTATTAACAATAATTCACTGGATTACATTCAAAATGAGCAACAACAGCAATACACACCACTACCAACAACAGCTATATCATCAATGAAACTACACAACCAGAAAAAAGCCAAATCACCCACACAAATAAACAAAGCATAACATGGGAGCCACAACGCATGACCCAAAGCGATTAAAAAATCAGTCAAAAAGAATATATATCAGTAGAAGAATGATGATGTAGATAAATTTTAAAGCAGAGAATGTGCAACAGTGCTGTTCTCTTCCCGCAGTTTCTACACCGGTTTCCGATTTGAAATAAAGCATGAGACTGCTTTAAAACAATATGTCACAATTCTACCACCCCGCGCGAAATTTGGCCAAGCAGAGCAAACCAATAGGCCTAGTTTGCATCAGTTTGACATGGTACAGTATATGACACCAAATCAGTTTTTAAATAACTCTACCACCATCTTATTCACCGTATCTAGCTCTCACAACCTTGATTGTGAATATTTAATCAGATTTCAAACATCCCATTATTTGCGTATTCCTTTCTCATGTACTGACACTGATCTGGAAAGGAAATTTCTGCTGCCACTCTGGCAGCAAGTTACAGTGAATTCTTCCAAACTAAGCACGCAGAAAAACAAACAAACCCAAAACAGAAACAACCTATTCCCTTTTCTTCCCCAAGCCCTTCATCTCCTGTCCACCTAAACAGAACTATTCTGCAGCACGATGTGTACTGCAGTCTTATGCATTTGATTTGTTTGTTAATGTACAATATCTGTTTATAAATATTGGTATACATGTGAATAATGTATCGGCCATATGTTACCACAATCATACCTATATACATATAAATAATCAAGAAAGAAAAAGGAAACATCATACGAACAAAAGTAATCCACTGTAGACATAGTTTATGTTGCTTATTTGTCTCGATTTCACACTTGCAAGGAACTCCCTTATTAGCTTCGCCACATCTCTACACTCAGCTTCTTCCAAGTCTGGCTTTGAAACCCACCTCCTTCCACTGAAGTTCCCCCTCACACCCCCTCCCTATGTTATTTCTATGTGGGTTCAGAATCATTGGTTTCTGAAACCGGAAAGTCATTCAGTGATTTTGAATTGTCCGAATTCTGTATTTGCTTATCATTTACAACAGTTTTCAAGCATCTGATCAACTTCCTGTTGATTGAAAGGCCAGATATAGGCAGTTTTATGTTTTCTCTCTCAGGAAACTGAAACAAATTAAAGGACCATGAATTTTCCCTCAACCAAGCACCCAATTTTGAAACCTGATAAAAACCAGAAAATCATCATCCTGAAGTATGAGTTACATATGAAATAATTCTAGACAATTTCATCTTTCACAATTACGCTTTCTCACCTCCATGTACACAAGCCATCACACACACACACACACACACACACACATACACAGAGAAAAAATGGTAATACTGTACTAAGGCTTGCACACAAACAAAAATTAAGTCAATAAGCATTCCATTTCAATAAGCTAATTGTATGATGATGCTGTTCAATACAAAACAATGCAACAAAGCATGAGGTGGCATTAAAGATCTGTACATGGTACATCCAAATCAAATTAAGTCAATTCAATCCAATCCAATCCAATGTAACACAGTTATAACTACATGTCAAGTCATAGGCCAATTCAACATAGCACAATATAAACTACATGTTAAGTCATATGCAGCAAATTAATGCAATACAAAATAACCGCAATTCTATGAACAGCAAAACATTATTATGATAAACATTTTGGGATCTAACAAACTGAAACAAATACATTACCGTGGTATGCTTTTTGGGCTTTTATGAATCGAAACACACACACACACACACACACACACCTGATTCAATGTGTTCTGACCCCTTTCTTGCAGTCAACCAAACATGTCCATGCACAAACACCCTGAAAATTTCTTCGGTTCATAGCATCAACAATTTCATCTTGAATCAAACGGTAACAAAATATAACTGCTGAGAATTTTTGTACTGAATGATTCCCCATCAGTAAACAGTATATAACAGCTGGGAAACATCCCCCAACACTAATAGTTTTTGTGTGTAATTTTTGTTTGTTTTTTTGAATAACTGCTATGAGGTTTTGTACTAAATGATCCTCCAAGAGTATCTTTTTGATAACAGCTAGGAATGTTTGCACTGAATGATGCTCTACCTTTCCAGACCATTAATCCCCCGCCCCCCAAATTATCTCCCATTCTACATTCTGGCCTTAAGCAAGTGCACTGGTAGATGGCTGTCAAATTTTGTGGATTAAACCACAAAACAAAAAGCAACAACAAAACATATCAGCAAGGTGAAGTGTGTTTCTTTGGGTAAAACCATTAAAGATGCAATGAATGATGATGACAACAATGAATTGCATTCACTGTAACTGGGATCACTATGACAAACAGGAAAATGATTACCCTGTATCAAAACGTGTCAATAACGATGTCTGCAACTCTGACTTCAGACCTGACCCAAAGAGACAGAGATATGATTTCCAGACCAGTGTATCAGTGCTGAATTTTAACCAGTGACCAATATGACCACTGGAAGACAAAGGAGGGGTGAATGGGGTTAATGAGGAAAGAAGATATGCTGTAATTTTAACCAGTGACCAATATGACCACTGGAAGACAGAGGGGTGAATGGGGTTAATGAGGTAAGAAGAGATGCACAAAGGTGGCAATAACTGAAGTGGGACTGGCAGCAAACTGTTTAATTGGTGCTGTAATCTCGAGTTCCTGCTGAATCACTCCAACTTATATGGTCGCATGATCCGCATGATTAGTATTGTGCATTCAAATATTTAAAAACCGCTTATGTTTCTGATTTGATATAAAATTATTCATGGTTGCTGGTGCTTGCTATGGTAAATCTGACTTATTAAATGAGGTCTGCATAAAATATTCTGTGCACTTTGATGGCAATTACTTTTCAGATTAAGAAGAAAGCAATAACAAGAGGCAAAGCCTTCAAGACTCACTTGTGCTTCACACTTTATCCAGTAAAGGAATCAAGAGGAGAAAAAGAAAAGAGATTTTAAAAAATCGTTGAAAAGTGCTCTGTATTAAATATGAAATATAAAATGAGCTTGGAAGAAAAAAATTAATTCAAAAAGAAAAAAGAAAAGAAAAAAAAAAGGTAAGCGAGTAGGATCGAACCATGCATGTTCAGTTCCGAAGCAAGCAGACTAATCCACACTATTGTGGTGCATCTGACGTCATTCGACTAAATTTAATACTTAAAGCAATGTTGACGTTTTCTTCTTCGTGCGACAAACAGATGCGATTGTAGTGGATGTAATAATACAGTTTAAATCATGTTTTTTTTGGTATCTTATTATATATCCAGTATTCTTTTATTTCAGCAGTAAAGGAGACTTTGCCATCTTTTCAAGCCCACCGCAACACATTGAAGATCTCTAGATCTGCACTGACGAAGCAGTCTGCAGCGGGCTGAAAGAAACAGTTTTCTTTTATGTTCATTCCAGTTAATTTAGTGTCCACTTTAGAATATTTCTATGCAGTAAACAAGCTGATGGTGTAGTTCATATCACTGCATGTGCTCTGTCCAGAATTTGTATTTCTTTCCTCTTCATTGTGAACAAGAAAAACAAGGTCTTCGTCTTTTAACACAACCTACTTTCCAGTAGGCCTAATTGAGTGGGAAGCTGGTTTTATAAATTTTCGGATTTCGGAACCAATCTCAGCCAAATAAACCGTTAATGATTTGGAAATATGGCTTAATTTGGGAGACTTACAACCTGTCATTGGTATGACTGTGAAGATTTTTTTTTGGTACTATGCTTAATCCAAATTTGGCATTGGCAGGCAAAGTATTTCCAGACAAAATGGCAATGTTAAAGTTTACCACGGACACACACAGCCACACACACACACAGACAACCGAACACCACGTTAAAACATAGACTCACCTTGTTTACACAAGCGAGTCAACAAAGTAAATAGTACACACTGAACTGTACATTACTAAATACTCTGGGCAGTGAAGAGGTTAAATGCAAAAAGGAAAGTAAAAACTTTCAATGGATCTCAATACTTTCTTTTCAAAGAAAAAAAGACAAAAAACTTTCGCATGAAAATTGAAAAAACTTTCCATGCTATGATGACAGCATAATAAAAATGTCCATGAATAATGTATTTGGAAATAGCTATGTATTAAAAAAACAAAAAGAAAAAAAAGAAAGAAAGAAAGAAAAAAAAGCAGGAACAAAGCACTCATATACGATCAATATCACAAGCTTTGTCTGAATTCAATGTTTTTTTTTTCCATAGTCTAATTTCTAATAAATCTGATAATTTGATTTTAATGTTTTAGACAATGTTTAAAATTCTTTTGATTCTAATTTCATGACTGAATTTTTCAATACCTTCTCTTGTTTTGTACATTAACTTTTGGTTTGCATGTTACAGACAATCCTACAAATTTTTGCTCATTTTAGTTTAATCAATGAAGTTTTCATTACGTTCTTTTTTCTGTACTTCATTTTCTCTTTCCCCTAAAAATGTTGAATCAAAACATATTAATTTTTGTACTTCAGTCACATGTTTACATCTAAAGTTTGTATTTCAGACACATGTTCATACCTAAAGTTTGTATTTCACTCACATGTTTATATCTAAAGTTTGTATTTCAGTCACACGTTCATGTCTAAAGATTGTATAGCACAATCGCCCAAACGAGCCACATAATTATGCGACCTGGTTGAAGACATAATTAGACAAACAACAAAGATGCCAAAGAATTGATAGACAGACAGAAAATATGAAAAAAAAATTTAGCTGTATGCAGTGCACAGGAACAGGTGTCAAGATGGCTGCCGGAAAAAGAGGGCGCTAGCCATGGGGCCACAGGGGAGGTTACCTACTTCTGGGAGGTTATCGGCCGTAGCTACTTTCATTTTCTCTGCATAGGCGGATAGTAGTTTGCAGAGGACAGGAATGTCAGACCCCTGCCGGAGTCTGCACTAGTGGGTCACGGTTAAGTATGTGTAAATAAAGTTTGTATTTCAGTCACAAGTTGATATCAATGTCTTCCATTCCATCCCTTGCCCCCTTTGCTTTTCTTCATAGTTCTTTAATATCTGCCACATTCTTTCCCTACACATGCAACATATACAATTTTTTTCTTTAAAAAATAATGTTAAAATTTACAGAACCCTTTTTACAGTTTTACTCTCTACATCCATGACTTTACCAAACCTTTTTTCAATGTTTAAAAAAAAAGAAAAAAAAAAGAAAAGAATAATAGAACGAGAGGCAAAACCTTCAAGACTCACTTGTGCTTCACGCTTTACCCAGCCAAGGAATCATGAGAAAAAAAAAGAGATTTAAAAAATCGTTGAAAAGTGTTCTGTTTTAAATATGATATATAAAATAAGCTTGGAAGAGCTAATTTGATTTTTAAAAATAAAAATAAAAAGCAGGATCGAACGATGCATGTTCAGTTCCAAAGCAAGCAGACTAATCCTCACTGCTGCGGCGCATCTGACATCATTTGACTAAATTTAATACTTAAAACAATATTGATGTTTTCTTCTTCGTGCGACAAATAGATGTGATTGTAGTGGATGTAATAACACCGTTTAAATCATGTTTTTTTGTTTTGTTTTATTTTATCTTGATCTTGTATTTCAGCAGTAAAGCAGACGTTGCCATCACTTCAGTTCAAGCACAACACAACACATGGTAGACACAGAACTGAACACTGGGTTAACTCTTTCCGGACGAAGGAATGCTCACGCATTCCTACACAAAACGTATTCAGTTTCGGACAAAGGAATGGAATAGCATTCTCCAAAAGTAAAATTCCATCACACGTGATTTTGTGATTAGCCAAGCAGAGTGCGCTATTCTGGGTCACTCCACAATCGAATAGTATGATTGGTTAGTCTTGGATGTGTGGCCTGTCTCGCACACACGCTGACAAAGTCACTGACCGGTCGTCTGCTCGCGTGCCAGCCTGTTTGCAAAGCGGCCTCTTCTCAGAATGTTGTGAAGCGAACAAGGCAGTGACGGCAATGTTTTAGGGTTGCCGAAGTACTTGAAATGCTACAAACTGAAGGGTCGGACATTGAAGAGGTGGATGATGACGAAGAAGAAAGCGAAATTAATGCAGAAAGCGAGCATGGGTATGGTGATTTGGGGTGAAAAATTGGCAGTATTTTCTACATATGGCAAAACTTTAAAAATAAGATGAGAAATTTGATTTTTTTTTATATGTAATAGCTCAATACGTAATAAACCAGTTCTGAAAGTTTCATTTTCTTACACAGTATTTTGTATTTATTGTAATTTTTTTCCAAACCCCTACAAATGGGCCGTCTGTGGGGAAAAGCAAGGGAGAAAACTTGTTGTCCCGAGTGAGTTAAAACATAGACTCACTTTGTTTACACAAGTGAGTCAAAAACACAAAGAAAAAAGAAAAAAGGAAAAAAACTGACACAGAAGCACACACAGCTTCAGATTAGAACTTGAAACGAACAGACCGACAAAAAGGCAGGGAAAATCTTAAGAGGTAAAACAAAACAAAAACAAACAAACAAAAATGTTATTCACATGATACAGACAGAAAAAGCTCTACTAACACAAGAATCCAGCAGTGATTTTCCTAATTTGAAACACATGTCAGTGGTCCCCCAAACACTCAAAAGAAAAAGAATTATAAAGAAAAAAAAAAAGAAAAAAAGAAAAAGGAAAAACCTTGGCCATCAATAATACAGTGCAGAAAATTTGCTAAATTTCTATCAAAGTCTGTGAGACTTCACACATGACATAAAAACTGTAAACAAAGGTGTTGAAAAATGAACATATTTTACTCTTTTCTTGATCCAACTTATCTTGTCCCCTTTGTCTTTCTTAAATGACTGATGAAGTGTAGAGACACATTATAGTTATACATACACCAGCACCTCAACATTTTGGTTTTAGCAAAAACATTTCTCATTCAACAGTTTTGTTTAAATTTATTAAATGAATGAGCGTGGTCTGATATTAAAAAGAGAAAAAACGAAAGACTGTGATGTAAAAGCAATTAACTGACCAACTAACGCTGAGCAGTCCCCAAACAGCTGTTAGCTCTTAACCTATCTTCTCTTGGGTCACTCCTATCAGTTGCTAGCACTCAAACTATCTTTCACACTCCTAACTACCAGTTCACCCATGCCTGAAAGACCAAGTTAAAAAAAAAAAAGAAAAAAAAGGAGCACACATCCTCTCATATCCCTGCCAGTGGGCACAGCAATCACGCTGACGCTCATCACCCAATCATCACACACAGCAGCAGCAGTGGAGGTCAAGGTCAACTCTTGTTCCCAATGACCTCTTGATCAGAATCGGTCAGTTCTTCCACGTCTGACGATTCGGAGCCTTCTTTGATGAGTGATTCGCGCAATGCCTCCAGCCTCTGCAAGATGGACTTGTAATCAAACACTCCTCGCCGTTCCCCGAATGGATCCTGTCAAATCAGACGTTGCATACATCCCTGATTCAGAAGTGGCAAAAAACTAAGCCAAAAATGAAACAACAACAAGAACAACGAAAGACCAGACTAATGAAATAAATAACCAAATTCATTAAAATAAAGCATTAAAAAGAAAACTGACTCGTTAAAGAAAGAAAGAAGAAAAAGAAGGAACAGAAGAAAGGCAGGGGAAAAAAAAGGCAAAGAAAAAAAAGCTACAATATATTTCCTACAACGAAGCATCAAACAAATCAGCGTGATTAGAAACAACAAGCACAGTGCAGGCCAGCAGTCAATAGTACTTGTCATTTTAAGGGGATAGAGTAAATGAGTTGGTTAAACCAGTCTCATATGAAGTGACGAACTGTTTGCCTGGAATTATTACTGTACATATATACATGACAGACATATGCTGATGTAAGTAATTAATAAACAACAGCTTTCACTTTTCACTTATTGATTTTGAACTTTCGTTTCAATTTCTCCACCAACACCAATCAGTCCAACTGTTCTGCTGATCCTGGATCAGACCTTTTCTGAACAAAAACTGCGATAAATGATCAACAGATAATTCATCATCACATGACATCACATTACAGACATCACCATTTGCTTCATCGTTTCATGAAATAACATTTACATCTGCACTGAAGACATACGAGCTATTCTATAAGAATGACACATACAGAGAACATTGAAATGATAAACTGAGGGTTCCAGTAGACCCAGAAGATTGACACAACAAACCAATCACTTATTTGTCTGAGAAAAAATTAAAAAAAAACCCCACAGTGTACTGAATTTTGCCTACAAAATTGTGCTTGTCATACAAGAGAGTTAAAAAACTTTGTTTCTTTGAAAAGGAATTAAAGTAACAATCATTCTACCAAAAAGTAAACTGCAACTCGAAAAAGCACTCACACGTGTCATAGCAGGGGAGGGGCTTGTGGAGAGGGTGTAAGAGGAAAGAAGAAAAGTTACACAATAGCCATTACAGCTAATCTAGTCATGACAGTATAACACACATTACAGAAATATGTAAAAGTTTGTCATGCATGACCAGCATGTTTCTGGTAGCATGTTAAGAAAACTGGGTCCTTTCCTAAATGTGTGTGTGTGTGGTTGTGTGCGTGTGTGTGTGCGCGCGTGCGCGTGTGTGCATGTGTGTGTATAAGCATGTTTACATGGTGCATGCGTTTGCATCTGGGTGGGGATGAGGTTTGGATGAGAGGCTGTGAAAAGGAATCGGTGGGTGCATGTAATATACTAGGGGGAGGTAACAATTCATTTCATTTTCCCCCCATTCAGCGGGGTGATAGTTTGCACAGGACAGGGAATCAGACCCCTTCCGGAGTCTGCATCAGTGGGTCATGGTAGAGCATGTGTAATTAAATAGTCATTTAATACTGTGGATACTGACCGGATAAAAAGAACATAACACACACATACAAAGGATAAATGATACCACCATTAGTGGAAAGACTTAAAATTGACGAACATAGCATGATGCAACTAAATACCATGAAAGAAAAGCTGTTTCAATTTTCAAATGATGATGATCTTCTTCGCTCCGTTCTTGAGTTCATGTCACAAAAGGCAGCAACTGATCCAGGCTCAGTCATCTACAGTATTCAGTGACAAACTGGCATAAACCGATAGGTCCCCATAATACCCCCATCCTCTTGACTTCATGTAAGAATATGGAATAATTCATCATAATGATCAGCTTTCTTCTAAATTCTTCTATTTATGACCAACTGGTCAAAACCAAAATAAACCTAATGCCTGCCCATCTGATACTGAATGACTTGTTTGTTCTGGCAAATAATTCATCAGCATCATGTTTGCTTCCACCCCCACCACTCACCCCCACCCCTATATTTTCAGTGTTTGGTGATGGAGAATGTGTGGTTTCTCTTTCTTCTTCATCTTCTTATTATGATATTAATATTCTTTTTGTTGCTACTTTCCTTCAACATCCAGCACTTGCTGTTATGTTTCTTATGTTGTCTGCTTTGCACTTATCTAAGCCGCCTTGTATAAATGTGTATACCTTTCCTTTTACGGAAATATAACTGCCGAAGATGGTAAAAAAGTATAAAAAAAAACAACAACAACCCAACAACAACAATAAAACAAATGAAATTAAAGCTGCTTAAACAGGAGGGTGGGGGTTATGGGGAGTAGGGTGTGGGGTAGACAGACAAAAGGCTCCATGGTGAAAGGTGAGGAAACAGAAACCCCCATGAGACAAGGACTGAACTCACCATCATGGTCTGGCAGTTGAGTTTTTCGTGTTTGTTGCAGATGTTGATGTAGTACTTGTAGTAGGTGGGGAACGACCCACGCATGACTTCACTGAAACACAACAGTCATATCATATATATCGGGTGTCCCCCAAAAAGTGAACTGCTTTTTGACAAGTATTTTTTTCAGTGATAGAGAAACAGAATTCACTGAAAATTTTCACACAGTAACCTTAGGGTATCATCAACAAATCTGCAAAATATCTAAAAGTTCGGACGCAAATTACTCGAGCATTGTCAAATTCAAAACAGCAGTATCAGAGCTGTTCAATGTGACCTTCATCATGTTCATGCCAGCTGCCAGGTGTTGGCATCTGTCAATCAGTGTCAGTCTAAAAATAGGCTGTCAAGGTGTCAAGTCTATTGATTAAAAAAAAAAAATGTTTCTTATTGTTGTCTGTATCCAAAAATCAGTTCTGTCCAAAGTTGCAGTTTGGAAGGATCAACCATGCCTTTGAGTGAAAGTGATAAGGTTACCATTGAAGGCTGTATCAAGGAGAAAGGCTAGGGTGGAAGAAGGATCACAAAGGAATTTCCAGGCAAGGGATGGAATCATGTCACTGTAAACAGACTTTTCGCTAAAATACGCACTACAGAGTCAGTAGCACGTAAAATTGGCAGTGGGAGACCCAAGACTGCATGTTCAGAGGAGAACAAGGGCCGTGTTGAGGAACTGATTCAATCCCAGGAGGAGAACCCAGGCACCCACAAATCTCTTAATAAGTTGAAAGTGATTTACAAGTGAGCAAGTCTTCTGTGCAAAGAATGGCGAAAGAACAGGAGCTGAAGCCCTTGAAGAGGATATCAAGGAGGGACCAAGATGTTTGAGGGAAAAGAAAAACTCGCTGCCGTAACTTGAATTACTGCGGAAACTTCCGGCCAGGCCTCCGATGTCGGCAGACCATGATCGTCAGTGCTCTGTACATTTTTGCTAAAATACTATGAAAGTAATATACCTAAGACATCAGTTCAATGTTCACCAGCAAAGTCTGTGAGTGGGGTGTTGTGGTGTGTATTGTGTTTATCTAAATAACATCTTCTGTGTGGAGAACGCAAAAGAAATTTCATAGGAAAGAAGTTTTTCAGTGCTTGAGCTATCATGGCAGCAGCAATGCCGGCCCCGCCAGTAGCCTCAGTATATGTTACAGCGCACGCACTGCCAGACTATGAGTCGCTGCCTACAGTCTATGATATATGTGTAGCTGCTGAAGCGGTTTGTGGGCGTGAGACAATCCGTGGTGCTCATCTGTGGCGGATTTATCCGAAAACTAATGAAACCAGAGACAAGCTCTTGTTGGAGGGGTTCTTGTTCAGAGACCAGACTGATGAGAAACCAACCACCAAACTGTGGATAAACAATGAACCTCTCAGTGTGGACAACAAAGACATTGAAGCTGCACTGCAGAAGCTAGGAGTGGAGATCAGATCCTCACTTCGAAATGAGCTAGCAAGGAACCCCGATGGACGGCTGACACGTTTCGAGACTGGCTGCAGGTTTGTGTTCATCTCTGTACCGAACACACCTCTGCGACCAGTCTTAAAACTTGGTGTGTTCACCGCGGCTCTCTACCATAAGGAGCAAAAAGGAGGAGTTTGTATTATACTCCATGTTTGGTGTTAAATATACTTACCATGTCAAACTGATGCAAACTAGGCCTATTGGTTTGCTCTGCTTGGCCAAATTTCGCGCGGCTAACAGTGAAAAGACGGGCCCACCCGCTCTCAGCCAATCAAACGCCTCTAAAAACTATAAGCGCTTAATCATTCCTTTGGCCAAGGCTCTCCACGCCATCTTGTCAGGTTTACGCTGTCTCGTCTTACGCTTTTTTCGGCTATTCAGCATATCCTTTTGGCCTTATTTTGTTGCATGCGGCTTGTGTTTATTGTATTCTTACATTCTGTGTACTCAATTCGACTCGGCACCCTTGATTCGTTCGATTTTTTTCTGCCTCTAAGTCGATCCTGTCTTTCCTTTCTCTGTTGGGGGTCGGATTTTCGCTGGGTGCCCAGTGCTCAGAGTGGCACCACACCAACACACCGTGTGCAGCCGCCAGCGTGCACCATGCCGCAAAGAAAACTAAGGAAACCAGCCATGCGAAGCCTGCTCATGGCACAGCGAGCAGCGCTGGAAAAAAGAGGGAAAGGAGTGAGTCTCCCAATACCACAAGTCAAAGTCTTCCAGATAACAAAGGCCCCACTGTCCTGACGCAGCCAGAACACAACGGAGAGGCAGAGGTGGTAAGCATGTTGGAGGAGGGGGGTAACACTTGACACGTGTTCTCTCCCAACCAGCCTGACCACTCCCTCGCGACCTTTGGCTTTGATTAACGGACGTTTGATTAACGATTGACGATTATAATTTCCGCATCAGAAAGTTGAAAAATTGATACCACCTTTTCAAATATGAATAATGATTTATGCACTGGCACTCTAAATGTTCGAGGGCTTAGAAATAACCAAAAAAGGAAAGTAGTATTCAACTCCCTCAGAAAACAAAAGTTAGACATTGCATGTTTGCAGGAAACAGACGTGACAGATGATATATTGTCCCAAATTAATGCGCAGTGGTCTGGAAGTGTATTCTATAGTGTAGGTACTAATAGAAGCAATGGACTTGTAATGCATGCATGTATGTATGTGTGTGCGCAAGTGCCTGTGTGTGTGGACTGTATGTGCTTGTGTAGGTTTTTCTTGCATGTTTTGTGTCGGTCATGTTTGTTATATCGTAAAGCACTCTGAGATGTTGGAATAAATAAACATACTACGACTATTATTTTCTTAAACCCAACAATCAAATACACTATAATCTTATAAAAATGCTATAATCAGATGTTAGAAAGCACAATATAAATAAACTACTATCATCATTATTAGAATTAAAAAAAAGAAAATCCCACAATCACTCCATCCGAAAGTGTGACTCACTGTAAAGCATCAGGACATTGGCACTTCTTTTCCAGCATATCACAGACAGCAACTCGTAACGTTTCATGTCGTATAATTTCATTGTAACGACTGGCGTCTCCTGCATTCCTCTCCTGCAGATGAAAGTTAACATGTTAAGAAACACACCATGAACAATACAAAGACATCATCACAGTATAAATACAGGTACACAAAAAGTAACTGTTGTTACTGCCATATTTTACTGATTAAAAGGAGCTTCGGATTATAAAGGTACATCCTCCAAATCAAAACAAAGTTCTGATATTTGCCAGCCGCCGTGGTGAAGTGGTTAGCGTCGTGGACTGACAGCTGGGAGGATGCGGGTTCGAATCCCAGTGGAGGTGGGTTTTTCGGCCCGTGGCCGGCTCCTACCGAGTTGAGTGTGCTGTGGGCTTAAATGGGGAGACTGGGACCACACAGTCGAGTGTCATCCACTTCAAGGATGCGTCTATGGGTGTGTTGCTCTAATTACCTGACCTACACTGCAAGTGTTTGTATCTCTCGGGCCTGGTTAACGCCGGGATATCATTATGACAGGAAGCATAGAGTACAGCCTTGTCATGCAGTCCCAAACCAAAATGGACCTCCATAGCAACATTGTCATCCTCCTCCTTCATCGTCATCAATATAAACAAAATAGTCTCAAAGTCTGTGGCTTTTCATGCCCTGCTCTCATGGTGACCTCAGTTTCGATACCCCTCCACTTCCGTGCTTGGGGTGAGTCGTGTCAATGTCGTCAGTCTCGGCAGATTCATGGGGGGCTGTTGTTTGAGGGACGTGGTGGCGGTCTCCACTCTGGGAGGGACGCTCACTCAGTCTGGCTCCGCGACTAAGCCATTATTGTCGTTAGTAGGGGGCTTAGTAGGTGGTGTCCTAAGTACGTTAAAACAGAACAGGTACCACTGAACACCACCGAAGTGACTCAGCAGCAGTGCAGGGTCTCCTCTGGTGTGTGGCCTCCTGGCGACCTAACATTGATGGTTCCCTGTGGACTGCCGACGCTGGAACTGCGATGGACGAACCTGGGTGTGGCCGTGTATGGGGGAATCTAAATGAGCGGCGTAGGAGTAATGCCACTGAAACGGAGCAGATGATGGGGCAGCAAAAAAAAAAAAAAAAAAAAAAAAAAAAAAAAAAAAAAAAGTTCTGATATTTAATAAAATAAAAGGCACAGCACATTATAAGTTGTACATCAGAATGAAAAAAAAGAAGTTGAGTACTAACTGGCTGACACTATTGCTGCTACAGCCATGTTTGCACTTTCAGCTGCAGTCAATGTCAAGGCCCTAACGACATTATCAGACTTACATGCTGTGTCATCTGCTCGCTTGTCTGCTCTGTTGATCTTGTCTTCTTGCATTTGAACTGTCTCCACTTCCCTGGTATGGTGTTTGTGTGAATGTGAGATGCTTATGAGATTTTTTTGTTCATGGGAAGGTTTCATTTGTTTTCAGAGCCACAAATGTCATACATCTGACAGTATTTTTGGACCATACCTCTGGCTCACCATGTTATAACCATGTAAGGCATGTGGGTCAAAGCTGAAAAACAACAACACCAATCACTTTATAGTTAATTATTAATTTACAAAGTCGACAGATAACATAGCATAAAAACTAAGGCTGCACAGACAGCACCCCTCCCCCTGCTGTATACCACATTCCACTTTTAGCCTGCATCTTTGTGTGAGTGTATGCGTGCAAGCCTGAAAATCACATCTATTTTTAAATTTTCCTTAGCATGGAAAATTTTTCTCTAACAGTTGGTGCATATTCGTCTTGAACAGTTATAAGGCTTTAACAGTTTAAAAAAAAAATCTTCTATCACCTTTCACAGTTTCAGTAATATTATTACTCCCCTCCTCATTACCCACATTCCCCTACACATCGCCACAACTACTTTTACTCTCTAACACTCACAGGCCAACTTCCAGCAGGCGAAAGAAAACGATCAGAGAGACTGCCTTAAGGTCACTCAATGAAGGGGATGCTTTAACTTCTCAGGTCACATTTCTCTAGTATTTAGCAGCAAACGACTGTTTTGACCATACCTGTTGGAGTGCTATGACAAAGCCTCTCCCTGATCAGGTGGAGTGATGGCCTAGAGGTAACGCGTCTGCTTAAGAAGCGAGAGAATATGAGCGCACTGGTTCGAATCACGGCTCAGCCGTCGATATTTTCTCCCCCTCCACTAGACCTTGAGTGGTGGTCTGGACGCTAGTCATTCGGATGAGACGATAAACCGAGGTCCCATTGGCAGCATGCACTTAGCGCACGTAAAAGAACCCACGGCAACAAAAGGGTTGTTCCTGGCAAAATTCTGTAGAAAAATCCACTTCGATAAGAAAAACAAATAAAACTGCATGCAGGAAAAAATACAAAAAAAAAGAAAAAAAGGGTGGCGCTGTAGTATAGCGACGCGCTCTCCCTGGGGAGAGCAGCCCGAATTTCACACAGAGAAATCTGTTGTGATAAAAGAAATAAAAGAAATGCATAAATTGGGGTCAGAATGGAAGACAGTAGCATATATAACAGTGTCAACTTCATCACTGTCTCACCTCAGTATATTTTAAACCCTGAATACAAGAGGGTTAACCCTCTTGTATTCAGATTCTCTGAGGCCAAACTCCCCTAGATTTCGGATTCTTTTGGTGAGTTTAGCCTCAAAATGGGAATGTATAGTTCACACTTCACCACAACCAAGAATAAACCTCTAGAGTCATGAAATTCGGCAGGTATGGTCATGAGGCTTTGTTCTGTCATGTGAGCGAGATTCTGTGTGTCTAGATGTGAAAGGTCGTGTCTCTGTCACCAAAATGTCACCAAATATGTCACATGCGATGATGACAATTCTAATATAGCACACCAACATGCAGTTAGTCCATGCACATGCATGTTAGTGTTGTGAAATGAAGCTGCGGCCTACCTGAGATGATCTGTCTCCTGTCTGCCAGTACAGTCCCCACAGGTAATCCAAAGAATGTCATACAATTAGTGTCAGTTGTCACAACTGAAGAGTTACTGGAGATAATTTCAAGCACAGTTCCATGTTGCTCTTATGTCACTGTTCTAAGCACTTTGTACAGATATGTTTATATATGCACACAATGTGTTACTGTACAGTAAGGATAGTGAGTAGAGTGTCACTGCTAAGTGTCACAGAGTCACCAAAACTACAGGTAAGCACACACACACACATAAACAAAAACAAGCTAGCTTGTCCTAAGGTTGAGCCACATTCTGTCCATAGTAATCACGGAAACAGTCATTCCTGTGGAAGCAGAGGGGTACGTGGCAGAAAGAACACATATACGATGTTTCTACTACTATCATCATAATCTCGGCACTCTATTTCATACTCTGTGCTGAAATTATCCACATATACTTCTCCCATGAATATTTACATGTGCGTTTTTGTGTAGTCTGTCACACTCACATGTTAACGTGTAGTGCTTTGAGACGCTTTAAAGTGTTTTATAAATTTACTAGTATTATTATCATCATCATTATCATCATTTTCATTATAACTGTTATCATCATTATCGTCCCTTCTATTATTATTATTAGCAATAATTGTAGTAATAGTAGTAGTGCTAGCACAAGTAACAGCAGCAGCAGCAGTAGTAGTGGCAGTCATATTGTATTGTATTTCTCTTTTTTGTCATAACAGGTTTCTCTGTGTGAAATTTGAGCAGCTCTCCCCAGGGAGAGGGCATCGCTACACTGAGAGCGCTACCCACTTTCTTGTATTTTTTCCTGCGTGCAGTTTTATTTGTTTTTCCAATTGAAGTGGATTTTTCTACAGAATTTTGCCAGGGACAACCCTTTTGTTGCTGTGGGTTCTTTTACACACGCTAAATGCATGCAGCACACAGGACCTTGGTTTATCGTCTCATCCAAATGACTAGCGTCCAGACCACCACTCAAGGTCTGGTGGAGGGAGAGAAAATATTGGCAACTGAGTGTGCTCAGATTCTCTCGCTTCCAAGGTGGACCTCTAGGCCATCACTCCACTTCAACTATTAGTTGTAGTAGTGGTGGTAATAGCAGCAGCAGCAATAGTAATAGTGGTAGAAGTGGTACCTGTTCAAAGCCTGGTTCGTTGTGGTAGGGTTTCTCATTCATCAGGGACTGTATGGAGATGAGCACAGAAGAAAGAGACTGTGCAGGGCTCCAGGCAGGACCAGACCATGTGCTGAAAGTGTAACACAGCCAGCAACAATGAAGCCAAAGACGCTAGCTTCAAAATAACACCTTCACAGCAGACAACACAAAATAAGCACACACACACACACACTGTTTAGAGAAACCATCATTTACAAAATGACATACTCGTCCACTTACATGCATACACAATCTGCAGATACAACTTTTGTGCATCCCTGCCAAGTGGCTTTTGCATGGACATATAGAGTAAAAATCCAGACCCCATTTGGAGTACGTTGGAGCGGGTGATGGTAGAGTATGTGTCATTAAATACAAATTTTTGCTCAGTCAGATACATCATTACCACATCCCCAAATTCTCTTTTCTGCTACTCACCCTGAAATCCACCACACATCAACATTATGAATTCAATGAACCACAAGGAAACAAAAACATTTTCACCTACCCCAGTATACTAAGGCAGACTTTGCCGTTTTTGTACAGGTTGGGATTGAATCGCACCATGCCATTTCCTGTGGTCATCAGCCTTACCCGTGGGGCCCGGATTGGGTAGTCAGGAGGACATTTGATGAGGAAATAAAAAAACCCTCCCTCATAGGGAGTGTCAAAGGGGCCTGTCAGCAGTGCATGCAACTGAAAAAGAAAAGGACATACTGCATAATAGATACACACATCCTTAGTATAAATATACTGTATAAAATATAGTGAAGACTACTGTGTTTTATTGACAAGAGATACATTGTTTGGAGCCTCATTTTGTTTACTGGAACAAGATGTTTAGTGCCCACACTATACAATCCTGAAACATATTTAGTGCGAAATTAAAGTAAGTGAAAGTATGCAACTACCACGGAATGAGGAACAATAACTCAGCTTGTCAACGGACATTCATGGTTCTGGTCAGTATTGTTCCATGGTGTCAGAAGTTAATTCAATATACCTGCTCACCAAGAAAACCTGTCAACTGCAAACTACGTCACTACGAACTTTGAACATCCTAGTACAGATTGGGATGCCATGGATCTTTTCCAAGAGTTCACCCGCTTCAAAGACTATGTCCGTTTCATATTCGATGAACCACTGGTAACCTTAAAAGGCTTAACAGACAAGCAGAAAGCCGCATGGCTCAGCACTTGGATTGGTGCTCAAGGAAGACAACTTTACCGCATTCTGCAGTGGGTAGGGGATGAAAAGGAAAAGCCTGACAAAGTTTTAGAGAAATTTGAAATACATGTATGTTCGACCTACAAAGGTACAAACGAGTTCTGTGACACAAACTGAAACAGAGAAAGCAGGATCAGGGCAAGTCCTCTGACAACTTCATCAAAGACCTACAACTGATCATGATGGACTGTGACTACACAGATAATGACATTATGGTAGACAGTATCATCGATGGAGTGCATGACAAAAAACTACAAGGGAGGCTTCTTGAAAATGGGAAAGCTCTTACTTTTGCCCAGGCAACAGAAACTGGCCAACAGTATGAACTGTCACAGAAACAACTCTGCACTGTTCGTGATGAGTCATTAGTAGTTGTAAACACTGTCAAAGGAAAGAAGCAACAGGAATCTCGTCTTGCTCAAGAGGAAATAAAAACTGCTGTCAGTGCCACCACAAAGAAAAAAAAAAAATTAAACCACAAACTAAAACAGAAGACATGAGCCATTGCAACAAGGATCATCTGCGTTGTCTTGTTGTTTTACGTTAATTCTGTTCTGAATTCATCAACATTCCTGTTCAAGTTCTTTATTTTTCTTGAGGGGAAAGATGTAACATATTTGGTATGAAACTACGCAACTACCATGGAATGAGGAACGATAACTGAGCTTGTCAACGGACGTTCATGGCTCAGGTCAGTGTCATTACAAATCCAAACCTGTGCCATAGTTCTTGGTTTGCAGTTTACCTTAATATCAAGATTTATACTTTAGTAATTATTAATGAACACGTACAAAGATTCATGACACAAACTATTACGTGTTCAACACGTTTACCTACACAAACACCAGACACACTAGATCCATAATTAAAAACTCCACATACTAACACTGGACACTGCAAGGAATTCACTTCACTTGCTCATTCAGTTCATTACTGCTTTACTAATAGCTATACATGTCCGTACCTTTGTGATATCATCTTTGTCTGGTACAATACACATTCCTGGAGGTGGCTCATGGTAGATTGTCATGATATCTCTGCAAATCACATATAAGTTATTTAGTCATCCATACTAGCCTGCCCCATATCCAGCATTCCGATGCCCCATACTGGCTGAACAAGTGTCAAATATGACAGCAAAAAGAATGTCTGCTTATTGAAATCTGAAATGCTCGATGCACAAGCACACCCAAATGTATAAAGTAATAATTTTCATGGAAAAATAAAAACAACCCTCTGGGGTGTAAAATACTTCCTATTTGCTATCGATATAATCCAACTTTGTATAACACTACAAACAATGTAAAATCATGTGACAATGAAAACGACCTGCGAGTCACTTTTGATAGTAATCTTTCATTTGATCTAAATATTCATAACTGCATAAATAAAGCAAATCAAATAATTGGAATAATTAAAAGAACTTTTAATTAACCTGACCGTGATACTTTTGTTAAACTATATAAAGCTCTGGTGCATGGTGCGATCTCATTTGGAGTATGGAAACAATATATGGTGTCTCATCTGAAGCGACCATCGACTGCAATTGAGAGGGTAAAGAGAAGAGCCACAAAGCTTATAGTTGTACATGAATGTAGGCTCATGTCTTATATTGTAATGATCGATTCACTTATCTAAAATCATTTTCCTTTAAGAGTAGAAGGATATGTGGTGATCTCATTGCTCAAGACATATAAGCTTTTAAATGGTCATGTTGATGTATCTTGGGATCAGTTCTCCTCTGCACCTCAGTACAATTCCGCAAGAAATACTGATGGAAAATTTTTTGTACAAGTACTACAACATTCAAATACTAACACAAGAAAGGTTTGCTTCAGTAACTGGGTTACATATGTATGGAATCAACTGCCACTGCATTTAAAACAAGCACCATCAACTAACTCTTTCAAGAATCAACTGGTCAATTCTACAAAATTCTAAACTCTAAGATCTTAGAGTTTGATGAATAAAAAAAATGTAAACGAAGCGTCGAACCTTAACCAAAGTCTGTTAACAGAATGTGTCATGAGATCAAAGAAGGGACTGTTTCTAAGCTTCAAAGCTTGTTTTTGTCCCTAACCTACTACTACTACTGTAACAAGGCCTCAACCAAATGTAAGTCAAGTCTGTCTGTGTCACAATGTTACACAAATCCTCTGATCATGGCTTTGATCCGAACTTAATTGTATGAGAATATTGGTCACCACCAGCTGTTTACACACGTTTCTCCTGTCCTTAATCAGGGTTAAAATCTTGTTAACCTTTTCTTTAAAAAGTATTACAGATACATATTTTTTTTAAAGGGAGAGCCAGACATTAAAGACGCAAAACAAAGACAGGGTCGAACCTTTTGATGCGCGTGATGCATTGAGTAGTTGGCTTTTCGCTGTCCCAGTCTTTGCAGTTTTGAGGATCCCAAGCAATAGCCATAGGTGGAAGCTGTGGAGTATTATCTCCACTAGTTGACGGATTCCCAAGGGTGTTCTCGAGATTTGAAGTGGTCGAAGAAGCTGCCATTTCTACTGCTTGTGTCTTGATCTCTGTGTTGTGATCGTGGTGGGGTCATTTCCTGTTTACGTGACCTTTTATGGTGAAATTTTTTTTGGGGTCTCACTTTAAAGAATGAAAATAAAACTGCTCAACGCCTTCAATAGGTTGGAATTAAAGATCAATGACATACACTATAATTATTTTATTAAAACAAACAAACAAACAAACTGGACATTCTCCATTATGTGTGCCGTGTAGCACTTTCAATGTGCAATTCAAGAAATATCTGATCATTGTCAGCAATTAAATGACTTATGTGTGTGGGTATAAAATCATGCATGTGAATGCCGTTCTTTATGGTTTATCAACATTAACAAAAATCTATTTGCCGCTTTTATCTAGAACTATATGTATCACAGGAAGTCATTGCCCCTAAACGTTACGCGGTTCGGGCACGTAGGCATCGAAAATAGAAACGCTAAAATTAGATTCTTAGTGAAAAGAACCGGTCACATGGCCAGTGGTTTATCCAATCAAAATCGCAGTTTTAGATGCTGACACCGCAAACGTTGGACAGACGTTGCTGAAGTGTGCTTGTTGATATTCTTCCGCTACGAGCTGATCATCTCACTTTTGCGGCTGTCGTCGAAGAGGCCTGTTGCGTGTGCTGTTGGCGTAGACGTTTTTCTGAGGTATACCCTGTTTTCATTTGATCACTTTGATCATATTTTTACAGAGTCACTCATCAGTAAGTAAAACAGTGGTTTAATAACCGAATATAACTGAAAGATCTACAAAATCTCAACGAAAGGTGGGAAACACTTGCCTGTGAACAGAAAAAGTCCGCATCCGCAATGGCTTTATTTGAAGGGCTTGATATAAACTTGCCAGGAGTCATTGGTTTCGACGTTGAAAGCTTAGTTGATGACTCTTTAATTAATACCTGTACTCTGTTTGACGAAAGTCATTCTTCCAGTGTTTTACAGATGCAGAAAACCAAGCAGACATCGCCATTCCATGAGTCTGACAGTGGTGTTTCGGAAATGTCGGAGGTCGGTGAAAATACTTGCTTGGAATCAGACCTTCCTATGCTCGACGAAATGCTTAACAACGAAACTGGTCCGTTTCTGAGTGGCAGAAGTGAAAGTGACTTGAGTGTTTTTCAAGATATGGATTTTTTTTCTGGGGACAGGATCAGGTCTTGTGAACAGAATGAATGTGTGCCAGGCGACAATAACACACAGACCTGCCGTCGAGAAACAAGATGGCGGCCACCTGCCTTGGGCAGAGAAAATACTCGATCAGATGTCAGACGTCGTAAAGCTACTGGTTCAAGGTCTGTTGATACAAACACTAAAACTATCGCTGCCAAAAAACTGCATCGTGATTCTGAAAGTGATGAGAGTGAAATCGATGTTGTGGACAGTATCACTTATAATAGTTCAGCGCAGAGACCCAGAGGATCCGTGAAAGTGAAGCAAGCAGGAGAAAAGCTGCCAACTTCAAGATCAACCAACCCAGATAAATGTAATGTCACATCAGTGAAGGTGTTGCGCATTGTCAAGTCAGGAGATGATAGCAATACTGAAGATGATGTTGTGAAAGCTCTTGAAGAAAGAAATCGCAAGAATGCAGAGATGGCACGACAGAATCGCTTGAAGAAAAAAGCCTATGTCGGGAACTTGGAACAGGAGGTGGAAGATGGCAGGAAGAGGATTCATGAACTGGCATCAGCCTTGAATGATGCTGAAGAGGAGAGAGATGGGTACAAAAGAGAGGTTGAGTATCTGAAGTCGGTGCTGGCCAACCAGAGTGCTTTGGCTGGTCTGCTGAAAAACATTCCCAATGTTAGTGGGGTGACACTGTCTTCATCAGTATCCAGAAAGAGGGTGGCTGAACTTGATCATAGTTACACGCCTGTGAAGAAAGGTCGCCATGCTGAACATCCAACAAGAAGATCCGGTGTGTGTCTGCATGTTGACAGTAACAATGTCTCGCTGGAGTTCTGTCATCACTGTGCTGAAATGGCTTGTGGGAAGTCATCATGAGTACAAATGAACAGCAGTGTGTGTACAGCTACTTAACATTTGTGTGGGTGGCTGAACGTGTGCAATGTAAAATAACGTGCCTGTGACAGTGTGAGATTGATCACATCAGTGGACTTGTTTCATAAAGATGACAACCTGGTCATGGCTAAAGGCATGCAGTATCTGTCACATTGCGATATGCCGATAATCACCTGACAAAAGTGTCGCACTGAAGTTCACTAACTAGCACCAACTTGCAAAGTGATAAAGCAGCGCTCTTGTTGCAGGTTGTCCGTGAGTTTGCCAGAATGTGTGTATATTGTCTGGCTGAACTGAGTGCCTTTTCCAAAAGAAATGTTCAGATTCAAGCATCAAACTGTTGGATTCCATGTCCAGTGTCAGAAAAAATAATATACAATTAGTCTTGTACCCTTCTGTCACTTGTACAGTTGTAAAATGCTTGGTAAATCAGGGGTAACATTTCACCATCTTGACTGATGGTTTTGCTCAGTGAATAAGGTGAAGTGTAACGAGATGTTTAGTGTGATCACTACCTACAAACTACTGTTATGTCTGACTGGAAAGCATTACTGAGAGAAAGATAAAGCTGATTTGAGTAACTATCATCTGTGCAGTGTATTATGTAATAAGGATAGGGAAGTTGAGAGCTTGTGTGTAAAGGAGTGTCCCATTCCCAGGTTGTGATTTATAGTATGTGTCAAAACTATGACTCGGATTATATTATTTTTAAGAAGAAATGAAAGGAAATGATGTGTTGTAGTTTTCCGAGAACCATACTTTTTAAGGAAATGATGATGTAAGAATGATTGCTTTCGGTGATGCATTATGACATTTCATTTTGGTACATTTTTTGGGGGGATGGATGGGTATGTGATTTGACCTGGAAAAAAAAGGTTGATGTGCATGTTAATGTGCACAGCATGGTTTTAAGTGTTATAATGCATACCCAAAAGGAATCATTGTGTTTGTGTATTCTTGATTGAAACTGTGGGCTTTTTATTACAGATCCATCTGGTGATGGACTGACCAAGCACGTAGTCCAGACATGGGATCTTAGTTTTTATTCGGTAAGGTGACGAACATTCATGTGGACAGAAAAGAAAGTGTTGATGTTGTGTGTATCTGAAAAATGTTTTTATAGTATTATTCAGGTTTTGTTTCTCTCGGATGATTCTAAAAAAAAAAAAAAAAGTTTTACTCGTTTTGTACCTTTTAGTTTTGAGTTATGTCATGCTGCTTTAGGTATTCCATGATAGATTATTACATGCACTTTTAATTCTGACGTACATTGCTCTTACTAGTCTTTAGTTTATTCTGTATTTTATTTGATTGGGTATTCCCCAGCACAGGTGATTAGTGTTAAGATCAAAAGGGTGTCTTTGTTAAATGCCTGCGTTTGTTTTGACCATACTGTAAGTGTAATGATGGTCACAATGTGAGAAAAACAAAGCTGGAGTTTATTGTTCATTTGTTGATGGATATGCGCTATGGTTTGGTTATAGATCTGTCTATATACGAGTTGGGTTTTCACAATGATTTATCACAGAATTTAGCAGCTTTGAAATGCAACGTCCTTTGTGATTTTGATAATACAAAACCTCAAACTGGGGAATCGTGACATTGAGGAGGGGCTTGATTATTTTCATTGGAAAAGTTAAGAGTTTGAGATAAATTTTAGTCATTTGTTTCGATTTCTTTCAGAATCATCCACTTGTCAGTGCATAATTTTATTGATTTGATGTGAACTGCAGGGAGGAAAAAACACCCCAGACATGTTTATAGTGTTTGTAACTGTTTGTATTGTTCTAATAATGGTGAAGTTGCTCTGTCATATTCATGACAAGAGAACTTAACACCGTTTGATTTTTTTTTTTCACAGCTGTGCACAGTGCCGCAGAGAGGGAGATGGAGGTGAAAGGAGGTGGAAGGGGACAGAGGGAGTTAGAGATTTAACAGGTCAAGATGCTCCAGGGGTAGACTTGGCATGGTAAGGTGGTAAGGGTTCATGCTGAGTCCTCTCAGACGGGTAAGGAAAAAGGGTATGTTTCAAACTGCAAAAGAAATAAAGGCACTTTTTTTTTTTTTTTTTTTTTTTTTTTTTTTTTTTTAATAAAAAGAAAAGGGAAAAAAAAGGCACAAAAAAAACCGTATGCGTGTCTGTTCTAGTAATTCAGTGTATTGACTCCTCTTCTGTAGCCAGCTCAAACCAAAGAATGAAACTGACATGAGACTGAGGAGATAATTTTGATGAAAACTGGTGTTTGATAAGTAAGGGACACTTGTTCGAAACCTCAAGTGTGATTTTCTCCACTCTTAACAAGGGAGTGTGTTTGCAAACAAAAGCAATGGATTCAGGTTTGATCTGTAGCTGCCAACTGTAGAGAACATATCCAATACATGATATGCAGGAAGCAGCTGCCCAAAATTCTGCAGAGAGATTTTGCTTTGGGAAAAATGTAAGAAAAGACCGAATTACTGGAACAGACCGATACTTAACAATGAATATAAAACCCTTTAAATGCTGCTGCTTTTTCCTTCATTGCCCAGCATCAGCTTGCACATTCTTGTGATTGAATCATCTTGGGTAAATTGTGTTTCCATAAACCGCTTGACAATTGACATGGAAAATAAGATTTTCTGCTTACGTGCAAATGCGAAGGGGTTTTCATTTCAGGCACTTGCCACTAAGAAATGAAATCAGCATAAAACTTTGGCACTCGAACCACTGAGCAGAATTTTGAGTGTTCTACCAGTATGTTTTCCTCCTGACGTTTGATGTGTCACTTTGAAAAAAGAAAAGAAAAAACGATTCCTACTTCTAACTGGGGTCACTGGCATTGAAACGCCAGAGGGGGTTTGGGGTGGGTTGCTGTAATGTTTGTTTTCTTTTACAGAAGGTCCTGAGGCCCCAGACAGAAACAGCTGGCTTGCACTTTGCTGCTGTAGCCTCCACTCTGATGGTAATGGCTGGGTTTTTGTTAATGATGGGTCTTTGTCCAAGTGCAGCTTTTGCATCCAGGCAGAAAGGACAAGCCAGCTGTTTGCAGATGGGAGCAGGATGTGCCAATGAGTTGGGGGGAAGGGATGGAGAAAGATGACGCATTACTGTATTCATGAAACTGGAATGTCTAAAGATTATTTGTTGATGATTCTTTGGATTGTCTGATTGATGTGTGTATTTATATGCTGCGTCATTGTTGGCACTAAAGTTAATGATGGCATCTCAGTTGAAGTGGTGTTTAAACAAGTTGCTGGAAGTATTGAAACACAAGATTTGACAGTTTGTTTGAATGTTGCAGTTGATTAAATCCAAGTATTTTTCATGACATGAACAATTGGTGTGTGTACACTTTGAAAGGAGAGAGCTGCAGATAAACCTCAACTTAGAATGTAAGCAAAGTTGATACAGAATGGCTTGAAATGATTTATATAGGCAAACTTGTTCATTTACAAGCATCGAGTATAGTTGTCAAATGTTTAGAAAATATCATGTCCAAGCGGAAGTGCTGTGAAAGGGTTGAAGGAAGTGGGTTGTTAATATCCCTGGACTTGAGATGATTGTTTGATTGTAGACTGCTGATGGCATCTGTAAACAAACATGCCTCTCAGCCGTAAATGTGTGTGTTTTGTGTTCCAGTCTGGATTGCAACATGGGAAAACCTGTGTGCGATGCACAGTCCACCTGGCTGGGAATAATGTCTTGCTCTCTTCTGGAATGGGGGTGGGTGGGTCAGATCCAAAGAGGAAATAAAAGCATGCACTTTAATGGGGGGAGGGGGATGTGTGTAGGGAAAGTTCAGGTCATAGCATGTAGGTTAAAACGGTGAGTATAGTCGTAACATTGAAGATGCACTGTCTAGAAAGTATATTGCAAAGGAATATAAAGATGGATTGTTTTGTAGTTAAGATATAATCATAATGATAAAGTTCGTTTTGTGGTTGTGGTCTAAATTTGGGGATTCAGACAATTTAGGATTTAAACTTGTTGACTCCACAGAAGTACAAAAAACAACACCAAAAAACCCCAAGCTAGTAGAAAATATTTATTGCTTTTTTTTCTCAGTTGGTGATTAAAAAAGTACAGCATACATTCTACCTAAAATTTCCAAAAGGGTCTTTCTGACCAAATCATTTATATGGCAGATAATTCATTAAAGGAGAATAAGCTGGCTCTCAAAACATTGCTTCCAACCAAACGCCATGGTTTTCAATTTTAGGCCTTTTGGGTAATAATGTTTTTAATGAATTGAGATTAAAAACATGCATGTATCGCAGATTGACTCAAGTTACTATTTTTTTTTTTTATTAACATTTTTTTTTTTTTTATTGTTGACGTATCCTGTTCTGTGGGATCAATCAGTCCAATATGAAATGACCAAAAAAAAAGTCGTCAGGCAGCAGAATCACTACAGCTGCAAGTAAACAGTTGTAGTATGCCATTATATTTGATGACACTAACTTGACAAATATTCTGCAATATCAACAGCATATTTTAAGTTGAGGTTTTACTGTTAGGGTGAGTGTGGGTGCTTGTGTGAGTGATTTATTGTGTAACGCTTTTGTCACAGCAGATTTCTATATGAAATTTAAGACTGCTGTCCCCAGAATGAGTGTCACTACAGTGCAACATCACTTTTTTCTGTCTGCAAGTATTAGTTTTTCCTATCAAAGTGGATCTGGAATTTTGCCAGGGACCACCCTTTTGTTGCCATGGGTTCTTTTACATGTGCCAAGTGCATGCTGCATGCTGGACCTCAGTTTACCGTTTCATCCAAATGACCAGCCTCATGACCACCACTTAACAAGTAGAGGGCGAGAAAATACTGGCGAGTGTGGGATTCAGCCCTGCACATTCAGTCACTAGCCTCCAGCAGATGCATTACCTAGGCCACCAGCATCAGGTGTGGTGCTTTGGATTGGAAGTGGTCATTTTGTTTAGATAACGGTGACATGATGTAAGGAAGCACAGGCACACTAAACCAATTGATATGAAGTTTGGTGACAGCAAGAATTTGGGGAAGGGGTTTGTTGTATTCTCAATATTTGTTGTTTATTTCCAGAAAGTGAAGGGAGGAGATGAAGAGGTGCCGGCTTTCCTACAGTGCTATCTGCCTCTTGCACAACTACAGGCACGGCACTTGAGGTTTCTTTTCACAATCATGATTGTCCAATCATATTTTAAAAGTTTAAAGAAAATGTAATACATTTACTCGTAATAAGTCTTCTGGGCTTCATCATTAAAAATACCATGTTTGAAAAGGGTTTAAATTTTGGCTCCTTATGCTGATAAAAACCATTGATAAAGACAAAGCAATTGTTTCTGTTGGTAAACCACAACCGATGCGGAATCATCAGATCAAGCCACATGTGCACCTCCTCGCATTGATGCTCAACCGCGCTCAAGTGAGACAATACTATAGGGTACGGGTTTCCTTCCGTTCCTTTGGAAGGGCTCTCAATAAAGTGTGGATTCAACACACTGACCGATTCTCTTTGCGCTACATTTATCAGCACAGTTGTGGTCCACAGACCTCTCCCACTATACAGCTGCGGGCCTCAGTCTTCTTTGCCCGCACCAGTATCCTTAGGTGACACAGTACACCCTATCTCTGAGCCCCATTGCCCCTGGCGAGTGGTGTCGCCAGTTCACCCACTCAAATTTGGACCCCTTAGTGCATGCCCCCTCGGCCAGAGCTCACAAAGTAGAGCATGGTCCTTTTCCCTTTCCTTTACCCACCCACTCGGCATGGCTACAAGACATGGAGGCTGCTTGTTGGAAAAACCCTGCTACCTTGAATTCTACTTGAGGGACGTCTATCGCTTAACCCTTTCACTGCCAGTCATTTTAGAGTACAAAATTCCATTGTGATATAAACACGGAAAAGACAGTGGCTAAGAATATCTGGGGAATACCCCCTGCGATGTATAGAAAATGTGGCCTTCCCTACCACCGAACATTAAGAGCAGTAGGTTCATGGATAACAGACCAATGAATGGTCACCTTTCACTGACATGGGTCCTCTACCACGCCTGTGCATAATGCGAGCTTGGCGGTGAAAGGGTTAAGGGATGATGGCTCAAGAGGCGTTGCCTCTGTGGTCACACAACGGGCCATTGCAGTGCACTGACAATAGAACAGATGAGCCCTCCACCTTGTGCCATTCTGCACTAGTGGGTCACAGTTAAGTATGTGTAATTAAATTTTCTTCAAATTTTTGGAAGGAAATTTCCTTTAACACGTACATGCTTATAAAAAAAAAATGGATGAGTCCATTTTTTGGGAGACAAATTATGCTTACTGGATCAGACATTTTCATGGTGACGAGTCCTTCATGACTGAAGTGACCCGATGTAGGTACACTACTGTTGTCATTGATTGAAATATCAAGCCTGTTTGAACCACTCTTATTTCTGTATCTTTGGCACAAACTCCAACCCCCCCAAAAGAAACCAAAACAAAAAAACAAACTGTCATCTGAATCCATGGTAATGCAGGTTATGATTTATCTCTTAAAATGGCACTGGAAGTTTAGCATTGAACACTTGAAAAGCATGTGCAGTTTGAGTAGAGTGTAAATGTGTTCGTAGAACCTTAGGTTCTAAGCAGAAAATGCTAGAAAATCTGTAGTGCTATGGTCATTGGTGGATATTATGCAGTTATGATGGGGCCCATGCTGAAATTAATTGATGTGGATACTGATATAGCACCTGCCCTTGGTCGGAGACCAAATAAGTCTGAATAAGATTAAGTTGCCTACTTTGCCTCATTTCAGTATTCTGAACAATCGTGCATACTAGTTGATAAATTATACTCGTGAATGAAAAGGTCTGCGCTAAAGTATTTTTCAATAAAGACCACTCTGCCAAAGTTAGATGGTGAAAGATTCAGAAGCCTTTCTGTGTCTTGAATCATATTTGAAAATGAATGTTTTAGATGAAGAGAATATGTAAAAAAAGAAGAAATGTCATAGAATATTCAAAATAGCGTCCTATTAGTTTGCAGCTCCTGAGAGATGTTGCTTCCATAAGAAGAAGACGGGCGCAATAGCCGAATGGTTAAAGCATTGGACTTTGTCTGGTCTGAGGGTCCTGGGCTCGAATCACAGTGATGGCGCCTGGTGGTGGGTAAAGGGTGGGTATTTTTACGATCTCCCAGGTCAACGTGTGTGCAGACCTGTCGGTGCCTGAACCCCCTTCGTGTGTATGCACAAGCAGAAGATCAAATACGCACGTTAAAGATCCTGTAATCCATGTCAGCGTTCGGTGGGTTATGGAAACGAGAACATACCCAGCATGCACACCCCTGAAAGATGAGTGTGGCTGCCTAGATGGCGGGTTAAAAACGGTCATACACGTAAAAGCCCACTTGCGTATATACGAATGAACGTGGGAGTTGCAGCCCACGAACGCAGAAGAAGCAGCTTCCATATACGAAGCCAAAAAAAAAAAAAGGGGGGGGATGGGGGGGAGGGATTCCTGCCTGAACTAAAAATTGTGTAAATGACTGCTGTTAACCTTTCCCGTACGTCGTGGGTGTGAAATCACCCAGACAAGTGTTTTTGCTCTGTAACTCGAGTAATATTGAAGCCACTTCCACATAATTTCATGACTTTGTCCATAATATAGTTTACTACATATCCACTGAACATTATTTTCTTTTATACATAAACAAAGAAGTTAATCAATTAATGTCCCAGTACGTCGTGGGTGTGACGACACCCATACTCCCAAAGAATAAACCTTGCACGCCGTACGTCGTGGGTGTGGAGCCACCCATGCAAAGCTTGCGCGCCACGCGTTGTCGACATGACGTCACTTGGGCTCGCTACAGAGAGAGATGAGAGTGACCTTGTCTTTTGTTGATCGTATCCCGTTTCAAGTCTGCGGCAAGTTTTACTCTAAAGTTGTAACTAATTTCAGAAAACAATATTTATTGCACTAGATATCGTCAACAATATTGAATGAACTGTTTTTCTTGTAGAGAATGATCGGGAGCAACTGATTGATAGCTTTTTATCAAGTTGGAATTAAAGTGCCTTTCTAAGAACTGGATATTTTTGTAAGTCTGAAATCAATTGATCTAAAATCTAGTTGATATAGAAATTTTATTCTTATCCTAATCTGTTCAAAGTAGAGAAAACCCGACTATGGCTAAAAAAAGAAAGATAGTTGATATAGAAATTTTATTCTTATCCTAATCTGTTCAAAGTAGAGAAAACCCGACTATGGCTAAAAAAAAGAAAAAAAAATGCCAGCCAGCCAGCCAGGAATGCCGAGATCTAGGCCAAGGGAAGGGGGGACTGATACCAGGCTGTTGCTGCTATGTTAGGGCATCTGCCTTGACCGAAAGAGGATGGGCGTGTAGCCGCTAAAAACAAAACAAAACCAACAACAAAAACAACACACACACACACACACACAAAAAACCAAAAAAACCCCCGTTTTTTGTAAGTAACAACACTCTCTTCTCACGGGCAAAACTTATTCACAATGCGCCTGGTCAAGCACTGGAGTAAATAGCCTACAAGCACAAGTGGAAACTGCGCATGCAAGTCTGCTGAAGAAAAGTCAAATTTGCTTTACGGACAGGTGTGGGTTACTGTGCACCCACGACGTACGGCAAGGTCTTATTTCTTCAGTGAAACCATGGGTGCCTGCACACCCACGACGTACAGCGAAGGGTTAGTTCGTACACAGAAACCATGGGTGCCTGCACACCCACGACGTACAGCGAAGGGTTAGTTCGTACACAGAAACCATGGGTGCCTGCACACCCACGACGTACAGCGAGGGGTCATTCCTTCTTAGAAACCATGGGTTTCTGCACACCCACGACGTACGGCGCGCAAAATTTTAGGCGACGTACGGGAAAGGTTAATGTATCAGATAAAAGTGCGAAGTTTAGTGAATAAGGAATAAAAGAGCACTATAGAGTGAATATTGCAAGAATGTAACAGAAACCTGACAGTGGAAATATTTTGGGATTTTTTGTGCCATTTGTTCTTTGATTTGTTCTTCATATTTTTAAAGCCAAATTTGGTATTGACCAGCCAGGAATTTGTTGAAGAAAAATGAATTTGAAGTTTACCACACACAAGAGAGGATTCATGCAAGGGGCATAAGCTGGAATTCAAAATAACAAGCATTTTGATTACGTGTTCTCAATATTTGGCCACTGGTATTTTTAAGAAAAACTAAAACCATATAAATTATTCAAAATGAGTGATAGGACTTGAATGGTTTAAAAGTTTTAAAAAAATTCTTAAAAAAAAAAACCCTACTAAAACTAGCCTTTTTATGTCCTTGAATGTTTCAAAAAAATTATGTAGGTTCGAAGAAGGTTTTGAATTTGGCTTTTCTGTCAAAGCACATCCACGCTGAATTTAAATTTAAATATAAAATGTTTAAAATTAAAAAAATGAGACAAATAGTAATCTGAGTGGCTGATGGTTCATTCAAGGGGCATAACCTAGAATGATACACACAATACTGTCCATTTGATCAGGTTTGTTTTCAATGGTCTTTTGAACATCACTGTGGGGAAATGCCAGCAGATCAGAAGAAGGACGCAAGAAGAAAGGCAAGCAACTAAACTACTTCCCTTGCCACAGGCGTATGATCCAGGGATAACGAAGAATTACAGTGTCGGCTTTTTCTTCCCTTCTTTCTTCTTTAAACAAACACAAGACTACTTAATACTACGAAACACTTAATGTTCTTTGTTCAGTTTTCTTCCATCTTTTTTTTCTTGTTTCCCCATTATCCTCTTAAACTTTATTCTTCCTGTCTCTGGCTGTTGACACCTATTTTTCCAGTTCAGCTATTCGTCTCGGCAAACAAATATTCTCCTTTTAATTTCAGTGTCTGTGGTTTTGTTTAGAATGGTTTCATTGTAATTTCTCGAAGTCTTTGTTTCTTCAGCCTATTTTCCTAAAATTACAAACGCTACCACATAAATGGGTCATGTTAAAATATCCCAACATAATTTACAGTATCAAATCTCCATAAATTATACACTGAAAGCTGAAATAGATTTTATTTATATCAAAATAATATTATCATTATTGTTTTAGATTATTTATAAACATCTAAACTTTTTTGTTTGTTTGACCCCAAAACTAGGCAAACCACTATCTGACTTGCATCATAAAGACAACTCTTTACCAAATTATCTCCCTTAGCAATTGAAAATTTACCAAGTCAGGAAAGCACTTTTTTCATTTTTTAATATTGCATTGAGGAAAATAAGCATTAACATTTTCTGGTTTTCATTTAATGTTATACCAACCAACTCTAATTACCAATGATTTCACATACAATCCCTTAAACATGCCCCAAACAATCAGTTTTCGCTTGCTTTTATGCAGAGGAATTCAGTTGTGAAACATTGAAAAAATTCAGCTATTTCTATTCAGTTTTCCTATTATCACTGAGACCCAACTCCACATTTGGAAAACTAACTCAACACTCCTTAAATTTCTGCAACTATTTCAAAATATGTTGTATAACATTTGTAGTTATTTACATTTATTCTATTTTTGCTCCTCACAAAAAAAAAGTAACAAACCAACCACCCAACTTAGTTTACAAGAAACCAAAATATCCACCCCAGTGTGAAAATAATCCCATATTCTTCTGCCAAGTTGGACTGAAAATGAAACGATGTCTAGTTATTCCAAATGAGATGATGAAGTTCCCTTATGCAGCATGCATTTTATGCACTGAAAAAGAACCCATGGCAATGCAAGTTCTGTCCTCTGGCAAAATTCTACAGAATTCCTGAAAGACACACGCACACATTCACATGAGGCCTGGCTAATGCGCTGGGTTATGTTGCAAACGGGCATCTGTGTCTGTATCGTACATCATGGATCTGTTTGAATGCAGTGACGCCTCCTTGAGACAGTTCTCTCTCTCTGTCTGCCTATTTCATTTTTCCTTTACCTGTCCAGAGAGCAAAATAATGGACAAAATTGCCAGCCCCTGACACTTTGACCTGCTGTAAACATCTTAACTCCTCACATAAAGTTTGGCACATGTGTAACTAAACTAGTACCCAGTATTTCACTCGCATGCATACAAGAAAATAACACTGGCATACAATAATAAAAACTTTGATTGTGTCAGTGCTTTCTGCATAAGCCATTGCACGCTTTCGTTACAATCACTGTGGAGTGGGTGGAAAAAGACCAGAACGATAGAAGCTGGGTTTTGAGTGTTTTATGAAATGGGAGGGAAGGGGATGGGAGAGTGAGATCATTTGCCATTGAAGTATTACAACTAGGAAACGATATTTGCCCAATATAGAACCTGCTTTGTACTAAACAGCTGTTGAGAATAACTATTTAAGATATCGAAAGCTTTTGTAGAAAACAAGATACTATAGACTCTCTGACTGGCTTGATTGGTGTTGCCTAGATAATTTTGAATTCGATTGATTCTGAAGATGAATTTCGCCTTTGATAATTATCACTTGGTATTTTTTTGCAGTTCACTACATTTCTTGGCTTATAAATACTTTTCTTTCTCTTTCGTTTTTAAACTTCTCTATGCCTCATGTACATTAGTTATTCTAACACATAGTTCACACAACATGCACGTCACAGGCATGTACACTGCTGCACAAGCACACACCAGAAGGAATACACTGCGCTAAACTCGTAATTTTGTAATGAGCATGCACTCGCACACGCAAATTACTCTGGAAAATAGAGTTAAGTCCTTTATTATTGGATTTCTTTTTAAGCCTATGTGTGAAATCATAGAGAATCAACACTATGAATGTTATGGACAACCCTTTTGTTGCGGTGGGTACTTTTACATGCGCAAAGTGTATGCTGCACACGGGACCTCGGTGTATCTTCTCATCCGAATGACTAGCGTCCAGACCACCACTCAAGGTAAAAAAAATGTTCTGTACTGCAACATCCCCAATACATGCACCCCCCGATAGTGCAACCTGTCAATAGTGCTACGTGTTGTCGCTGCATTCATTAGCACAATGTGTCGATAGTACGCTGTGTTATCGATCGTCACAGCCAAGCTCTACAACATGTCAATGGCACTTCGTGTCGACTGCACAAATTTTTTGCCTGTTATTATTATGTATTGCTACGTGTTGATACCACTTTTTTTTCCCCAATCTTCCAGAGATATATGGTATTTCCTTTCATGAGCACTGTACTACAGATGTACAGCTATCGAACAGACTTATAATCGATGCAGTGTGATTCGCATCCTGTTTCTCATTCTTTGTACTTCTGTCTCAGAATAAGGAAGGGACGTGGGGAGGGGGTTCGCAGTCTGAGGGTGGAGGAGGAAAGAATGCTCTGTACAACATATATACCCAAATTAAGCTAATGTGTACCCAAATTAAACTAACTCGTACCATGAAATCTTTTTCTTGTACGGAAAATCAATTTCATTTGAGATGGAGATATCACTGAGTAGGCCCTGTTTGAAATATATTTTAAGGAAGGTATACCTGGATTGTGTATGTCGTAACTAACACATTTTGAAGGGAATCTTGTCAGCATATCCTCTCTCTCTCTCCCTCTCTAGTTCTTTTGTTGTTGCTTGTTTGTTGTGTTCTTTGCCCTGAGGGCAGGATGCAAAAAACAACAAAAAAACACACACAAGAAAACAACCAAAAAAAACCCAACAACAAAAACACACACACACGCACAAAAAAACACACACAACCCCCCCCCCCCAAAAAAAAAACAACAACCAAAAAAACCACCAACAGCAACAACAAGAGAGGCAAGGCCTTCCAAGACTCACTTGTGATAAATTAAGTCCCCTAGCATTAATTACAGAGTAATTTCCCTTTTTTACTATCTGCACCAGAACGTTTGCAAAATAAATAAAAATTCCATGCTTAGCAAAAGAAGTTCCTGTTTGAACAAAAAATGATAA
The DNA here is from genome assembly GCF_041734735.1 of Babylonia areolata. Classification (NCBI taxonomy): domain Eukaryota; kingdom Metazoa; phylum Mollusca; class Gastropoda; order Neogastropoda; family Buccinidae; genus Babylonia; species Babylonia areolata. The sequence continues at coordinate 28,349,319 of NC_134890.1, read as the reverse complement.
TAATGACTCCTCTTGTTGTTGTGTCAGAATAAGAGGTCAAAGTGCCAAGTTTAGAGAATACAAAAAATATAAATATAACAGAAAATGCAGTTTGCATATAATTAGGCTTCATTATTTATTTTTTTGTGCCCATCCCAGAGGTGCAATATTGTTTTAAACAAGACGACTGGAAAGAACTGAATTTTTCCTATTTTTATGCCAAATTTGGTGTCAACTGACAAAGTATTTGCAGAGAAAATGACGTTAACAACCCGTTCCACTTGACATGTTTTTCATTCATTCAAAGGCAAATACATTCGCGATTACACTACACGTTCTTTACTTGCAGCAGGTGGTCAACTCATCTATCTTCAATTTTACGTCTGTCACGCAGGTTTTCTGCGTAATATTTCAGACTTAATATGTTACCTTTTTTTTTTGTTTTGATGATCAATGTTTTATGATAACAACAAATGAATGTAGATCAGGTCTGTATGTACTGGATTTTAATCAGATTTGTACTTATTTGTTTCTGACCACTTCAAGTTCAGACACATAGCCATATCACAAAATGGCGCCGAAATTTTGGATGTTTTTAATAATTTTCAACACATTTAAGACACGAGGACAGAACAGATTCTCACAAAATTGTTGCAGACATTTCTCTGTTCAGTTGCAATCTGATAACATGTGAAATATTAGAATAATTATTGTAAACACATCAGACCGAGAGACCCCGATTTCCAACAAAGTTCTGGAGACTGACCCATTTTCATCTTCCACGCAGTCTTGACTCTTCATGACTATCTGATGCACTTCATTTTGCCACCTTCATACCCCAGCCACATGCATTCTCTTTCCCACGCTAAACTGACGTGTCTACTGTGCCAGGGTTCAAGAGTCACATTTGCAAATACCGGTTCATTTCCAAAGAAATACATGTATTTCATACCGTTCTTTTCACACTAAGACATGATGTTGGTCGATTTTGCCACCATCTGCCTTCCATGCTCTCTGAATTAATTGTCTGGACAGTGTTCTGACAATGTTCATTCAAACATACCTGGTTAACATGTATTTAGATACTTATATTCTACACGTTAATAAGCAGAGCATGAAGTATTTCCAAGTTGTGCATTGCGTAAAATGTCAACAAAATTGTACTTACAGTATTGTACAATACTGTTTTCATTCTTTAAGAAATGTCACGACTGGTAAGAAACTGGAAAACATTTATAAAAGCAAATTTGCGTCTTCTACCAATTTAGTATAAAGTACATGAAATTAAAAATGTTTGTTTCCTTTTGACCCCACTGATGAGTTCTCTTATTTTCTGTACGAGAGCGCTAAACGCTTTCCTCTGGCGACCGCCTTTGCGAAACCCTTGTGGTTCTCACCTTGCGACTCTTTGTAAGGTGCTCTCTCTAGGCCAGAAGTTTGAACAATAATTACTGAAAATCAAAATCTACCTATGTTCCCGCCCACCTACAGCGGTAAACTTTGTACTTGTGTGAACAGTATGATTCATTCTATAAAAGGAACGGTTTTGTTGCTCACGTTTAGACCATTTTTGTGTCTGCCCTGGACTGTTAATGTGGTGTCTTTTAAAGTGTGTGTGTGTGTGTGTGTGTGTGTGTGGTTACATTTATCAAAGAACTTTACTCCACTGAGGCTTCCTCCTCCTCCTCCCACTTCTGATATCAACCTCTCTTCCACAACCCCCTTCTTCTTCTCACTCTTCTCCATCCTCCAGCAAGAGAGATAGATAGATAGATAGATAGAGAGAGAGAGAGAGAGAGAGAGAGAGAGAGAGAGAGAGAGAAGCCGTTCCGTGCGAATTGGTGTTGCCATGACGGGTTAGACTGACGCCGGCGGGGAGTCAGCAGAGTTTTTTTTTTTTTTTGTTGTTGTTGTTGTTGTTGTTGTCGTTTGCACCTTCCCAGAGCTGAGTATACTGTGGACTCAACTGGGTAGACTGGGGCCGCAGAGAAGAGGATCATCCCTTACGCGGATGTGTTTTTGGGAGTGATGCTCCAGGTTCTTTATCAACTATCCATGTGTCTGCATCTTTTGAGGCTGGTTGATGCCGAGATATTTTAATAAGGAAGCGTAGAGTACAGCTTTATCATTTGGCCCTAAACCTGAAGAGGACCTCAAAACCAACATTATCATCTTCAGCTTCATACATCATAAACAATGCAAGAAATTGTCCCACATTCTGTGGCCCTTCATGTGAAGCTCTCACGGTGATCTCAGTATCAGTAGCTGAAGGAGGCGTCACTGCGTTCGGTCAAATCCATATACGCTACACCACATCTGCCAAGCAGATGCCTGACCAGCAGCGTAACCCAACGCGCTTAGTCAGGCCTTGAGAAAAAAAAGGTGACCTCAGTTTTGATCCACCCCCAGTTCCATGCTTGTGGTGATCGAGATCATTTCAGGGTCTTCATGTTGGCAGATCCACTGGGGGCTGTTAATGGAGGGACGTGGTGGCGGTTTCCGCACTGGAGGGGACACTCATGTCTGTTCCACGACAAAGCAATTTCTTTTTGCTACCCATCACCTGCACCATTCAGTGACATTACTTCACTCCGCTTACCCTTAGTCCCCCATACATGGTCACACCCAGGGTCGTCTGTTGCAGACTGGCACTCCACAGGGAACTATCCATGTTAGGTCGCCAGAGAGCCACACACTGATTGAGATCCTGCACTGACTGCTGCCAAGACATTTCGGAGGTGTTCAGCAGTGCCTGTTCTGATTCAACATACGCGGGACATAACACACTAATCCTTACTGACGACAATAATCGCCTTGTCGTGGAGCAGACTTGATTGCCCCCTCCAGAGTGGAAACCACACCCACATCCCTCCAGTGAATCTGCTGATGCCGAAGACCTTGGCATAGACTCACCACAAGCAATGGAACTGGGGATGGATCAAAACTCGGGTCACCATGAGAGCATGACATGAAAGGCCACAAAATGTGGGACATTTATTTGCATTGTTGATGATGAATGAAGATGAAGATGACACTGTTGGTAAGGAGTTCCTTTTCACGTTTAGAGCCAAATGATACAGCTGTACTCTACGCTTCCTTTCAACAGCCTCGAAAGATACAGACACCTGCAGAGCTGATAAGAAACTCGAGTAACACTCCCAAAGACAGATCCGTGTAGTGGACGGTCCTTTTCTCTGCGGCCCCAGTCTGCCCATTGGAGTCCACAGTATACTCAGCTCTGTGTAGGAGCCAACCACAGGCCGAAAAAACAACCCATCTCTGCTGTGACTCGAACCCGTGTCCTCCCAGTCATCAGACTATGACACTAACCACTTGGCCACAGCGGCTGGTATGAAATCATATGTTTAGATCAAGATGTTTGGGGTTTGGGTCTTGGTTGGGTGAAGGTTGCGTTTTTGACGGGCTTTCAAAGCCTGGTCGCTGCATTTTATACGAATGCCAAGTCAGTTTTTCTTCACAGTTGACGCCTTCTTGAAACTTGTGAAATTGAAACACAGAGAGTCGCGCGCACGTGCACACGCACACATACACACGCACACACAAACACATACACACACATACACAAACATAACTTGAAACTCACACACTTGTGAATCACCAGTTCTCAAATGAACTGTTTAAAATGAGCAATACGGCTTTCAAAACCCGGTCACTGCATTTTATGTGTATGCTAGGTCAGTTTTTCTTCACAGTTGACTCCTTGAAATTGTAAAACTGAAATACAGACAGTCGCGCGCGCGCGCGCGCGCACACACACACACACACACAACCCACACAAACACAAAACTCACACAGTTGTGAATCACCAGTTTTTAACTGAACTGTTCAAAATGAAAAATAAAAAGCCATGCAGGTAAAGGGGAAAAAATCTACATGGGTGAATCATCAGAGTAAGTATCGGGTGACTTGAAACACACAGACAGACACACAGACACACACAGACACACTTACACACACACACACACACACACACACACACACACACACAAACACACACACACACACACTATTACACACACACACACACACACACACAGAACTTTAACATGATGACACTCAATAACATTCACCTCCCATGTGAAGGGTGATTAAGCACGACCTTCAAGATGCGAAAGACTCCACTTTCAAGTGTTTATACATCAGATAAGTCGGTCAGTTCAAAGGTCAAAGATATCGTGTGGCCGACACTAAAACCCTTTTGCACACCAAGTTCCATAACTCCAGACATGACTTGGAGAGGACAGTGTCATTCATCAGACGGATTGGACTGACACTGTGAAGAGACTGAAGAAGAAGAAGAAGAAGAAGAAGAAAAGTCAATATGAAATTAACACACCGCTGACCCGGGGTCTAACCCTATGGTGTTATGGCTGTGGTCAGTTTGGCTTTGGTCATCGACTGTGCACTGAACAACCGGTGTTACGCTAGAAGATAACTTCACGAGAATATCACCCCGGAGTAAACATTTTCGTTTTTTTTTTTATTTCTTATTAAAATTTTTTTCCCCTGGCTACTCAGGAGCGTTCACAAGCGCTTACATATACGATGCGCAAAACCCAGACACACACAAGCGAGCGTGCGGCAAGCGAACCGTTACAGGAACATACACACGGACGCACATATAACTCACAAAGATGCACGCAGATGCACATACAAAGAAAAAGGAACGTAAGCATATACAAAACACATTCACACACACACACACACACACGCGCGCGCGCATACGCACGCACGGACGCACACAGGTGCCTGATGAATACTTAAAAAATGAAGAAGAAAAAAAAGATATTACTGGACGTCCGCCTATGCACATTGCAATGCACTCACGCTTATCACCAGACCTTTGCATACTTCCTTCATTATTCTTGGCAAAACTGCTTGTTATCTTCGCTCATCCAGTAACTGTTACACCCGATCTCAGTGACTGGGGACCCTGTATGACACCAGTGCAGTTGCCTCTCTTCCTGTTCGTGACAGAATGGTGTGCGTGCTCACTGAGATAGGGAGAGGGGGGCAAGGAGGGAGGTGGGAAAGAGAAAGAGACTGAGAGGGGGAGAGGAAAAGAGAGAGAGAGAGGGTGAGAGAGAGAGAGAGGGAGAGAGAAAGAGAAAGAGAGAGAGATGGTGGGGTGGGGGAGAGTGAGAGAGAGAGAGAGAGAGAGAGAGACAGACAGACAGTGAGAAAGGAGGGATAAATAAAGAGAACGGGGGTGGGGGGGCCAGAGAAACAGAGAGAGAGACCGAGAGAGGCCAAGAGAGACCAAGAGAGAAAGAGAGACAGACAGAAACAGAGAGAGAGACCGAGAGAGGCCAAGAGAGACCAAGAGAGAAAGAGAGACAGACAGAAACAGAGAGAGAGACAGAGAGAGAGAGACAGACAGGCAGACAGAGAGAGACAGAGAGAGAGATAGAGAGAGATAGAGAGAAGGGAAGGTGGAGACAGAGAGACAGGTACAGTATGTGTGTGTGTGTGTGTGTGTGTGTGCGCGTGTGTGCGTGTGTGTGATAGTGTGTGATATTGTGTGTGTGTGTGTGTGTGTGTGTGTGTGTGTGTGTGCAGTGCACATAACACACAAACTATGTATACGAGCACGCCAGAAATAAAATCTTTTCGGAGAAATGTTCAGTTTGAACCCGCTCCTTCCTGGTGGCCTAAAGTCCGTGATTCGCTGTGAGATAGCGTGCGTGCAGACCTGCCATTAATTAAGGATTTAGGGTTGGGGGGTGAAAATGATTGTAATCATAGCGTGCCGAGCTGGTTTCAAGGAAGCGGTGAATCCCATTCCCACGTCGTCAACCCTGCCCATCTTCATTTCAGACACCCACATTCTTCCTAAGATCGTGGACCGCAGTAAGTGATTTTGAGGTCAGTTTCGAATCCTGCCTTGGTGATTTAAGGCCAGACACTACAGTCAAATAACGATTTTTTTCTCTCTCCGACTATATCTCTCTTTTTTTTTGTCTGCTCAGGTGTATCATCACTTGTGGATCGCAAAAAAAGTCTCAGTTCTTAGATTTCTGTGAATACCCGTTGCTATGGAAACAAATCAAATGGCCGCCAAACAACGTATCATAGAAATCGGGTTTGTGGTCCATGTGGTGCATGCAGACACTTCTTTTGTCATGTGGACTTGATACACAATGACATTATCTTCATTTTCACGTACGATTGTGTTGGTTCTTCAATTATTGTACTTTTTATGAACTTTTGAAATTTTGAGTATTGCGAAATCCTCAAAATTTACAATGGGTAAAAAAGATTGGAACGGACATGAATTAAAACCCAGAGAATATTTTCATACATACTCGTGACAAACCTTCAATAACATGTCATAAAACAATCATGCAAAGTCTCATGGTTGTAGGTTCACTCATCATTGAGCAAGTCCAAGGTATGTTGTCAAGGCCAGAAACTTGACTTGCATCGAAATTGAACACTGAAAAATTATTAATAAACACTTTCGTGATTCAGCAAACAATCTTTATTGGAAATATTTTCATTGTTAAAGACATCTTTACAGTGGAAAAACTTATGCATATGATAGAAGAGATGTTCAAGAATTAAAATCCATCAAAAACCCAAATCATGAAAAATCATTATTTTGGTCTCTTGTGCACTGCCGTGTCCCCCCCTTAAAACAACGGCCCAGGGGGCGTTCTCGCCGCCCGGGCTTTTCCACGTGCTGTCGTTCTGGTGGTGGTGCGAGGCGTCAGGTCAAAGGTAGTGGAGCGAATGCCCCCGGAAGTGAGACGGAGACACACGTGTGACTTTACTCTCTTCTTGATATCACGCTGTGGTTTTCCATTAAAAAGCAGAACAAAATTCGTTAAAGGGCAAATAAAACAACAACAACAACAAAGAACCCAACAACAAACACTCTTTTTACACAGGACTGACAGTTTCAGTTTCAGTTTCAGTAGCTCATGAAGGCGTCACTGCATTCGGACAAATCCATATACGCTACACCACATCTGCCAAGCAGATGCCTGATCAGCAGCATAGCCCAACGCGCTTAGAAAAAATCATCGAGCCTGCCAGGATTCGAACCTCGAATCTTCTGATCCGTAGTCAGACGCGTTATCCATTGCGCCACAGGCCCTTCGGAGGCCCCACGGGACTGATAAAAGACGACAGGTACAGGTACAGTATTAGGGGCAAAATTTAAGCCTTGCGGCCTTTCCACGCCCCTTCTTGGTACAGTAGTTTCGTTTTAGGGTTTGCATTTGCATGCTTCTTTGCCTAAGTAGTTGTTCATCAAAGTTATATTTCTGCACAATGGATCTACAATCACTGTCAAGAAGATTTTTTAATTGCTCAATATCTTTAGCTGATTTCGTAACATTTAACAGTGCATTCCAACCTCAGTTTAACAACTCTTATGCTGAAAGATGATTTGCGGATATTATTCCTGCAAAACTTGGAATAAAGGTTAATGTTTGAGTTTCTGGTTATATCGGACTTGTTAGCCGAGGAAAAAGTGTCAGGGTCAATGTCACCAATACAAAACGGAATAGATTCAAACAACAAACGCCTCGGCGGAAGGGGGAGAAAGAGAATCCCCCCCCCCCACTCCCCCCCCGTCACCTCACCTGACTCTTTGTGTCCATATCCTGATGTCTGCTCACTTCTCTGTCCATCCTTGCCTTTTTTTTACTGATTCATTCTCATAACTTTTCTTGAGCCCTGCTCTTACCCCCACTGTCGTTTCCAACTGACACAGTTCCTGACAACAGACCTTTGGTCTGAAACGTTGAACGCTTCTTACCAGTGGTGAATCTTTTTACAACCCACAGTTTTTATAAACTTTCCCCATTTGTAGTTTCGACAATCCATACTTTTCCCCTCCACTCCTCTGCGTGACAAGCGGAGTGAACTTCTTCTTCTTCTTCTTCATCTGCGTTCACTCGTATGCACACGAGTGGGCTTTTACGTGTATGACCGTTTTTAACCCGCCATGTAGGCAGCCATACTCCGTTTTCGGGGGTGTGCATGCTGGGTATGTTCTTGTTTCCATAACCCACCGAACGCTGACATGGATTACAGGATCTTTAACGTGCGTATTTGATCTTCTGCTTGCATATACACACGAAGGGGGTTCAGGCACTAGCAGGTCTGCACATATGTTGACCTGGGAGATCGTAAAAATCTCCACCCTTTACCCACCAGGCGCCGTCACCGTGATTCGAACCCGGGACCCTCAGATTGACAGTCCAACGCTTTAACCACTCGGCTATTGCGCCCGTCAAGCGGAGTGAACGATCACGTCTTTGTGTGAACATTACTCATTTCATCTTGAGGGGGAACAAATGGGAATTGTGCTGTAGTTTTCATAGCCTTGGGAGTCATCATCATTGATATCATCATCTTCGATGAACAGACTATAAATGAATAAACGAACTTGGAAGTTATCTTTCATTTTATCGTTGTAAACTAGAGAAAAAGAGGGCGCGGGGCGAGGGTGGGAACTGGTGGGGTGGGGGTGTGGGGATGGAGGGGGAGGGGGGGGCAGAGAGAGAGAGAGAGAGATAAGGGGAAGTAGGAGGTTGTTAGTCGAGCTGAAGGTGAATACTGTTTCCATGCACCAGGGCACCATGCAGGAAGTAGCTACACAGGTTGGAAGTGGCTGTTTCTCTGAAATCTACACCCTCCAGCTTCCTGGTCGGGTTGTTTTGGTTTTTTTTTTTAGTCTTATCGAGCGTTGGTTGATAATGTATATCTTTTCCTCGCTATTGAGAGCTTCCGCAACAAAACAACACACAAAAACAACAACAACAACAAAAACCCCAGGCACTCGATCATCTGACAAGGAAGTGTCGACACATAGTACTATTTCAAACATGCTGGCGCTTTTTGTTTCCACAGTGTACCGAGTGTTGCTGGATTGCATATAATAGATGCCTTTATTTTCTTTTGAATGGATGCACATGCTGTCATATCCAACTAACACAGTCCCTGAAGACAGACTTATGGTCTGAAACGTTGAACGCCTCTTGTCAAAAGTAAATCTTATTTTACAACCCACAGTTTTTGTAAAGGTCTCGGGAGTGGCTGTTTCTCTGAATTCTACACACTTCGGCTTCCTGGTCAAAGAATATTTTTTGGAGGGTCTAATCAAGCGTTGGCTGATAACGTGTATCTTGTTCTGGTTCTTGAGAGCTTCCGGAACAACACAACAAAAATACCGTCCTGGCACTTGATCATTTGACAATGGAGTGTCCTTAGAATAGACAGATAATTTCAGATTAGTAGAGACATACTATTTCAAACATTCTGGCGTTTTTTCCCCTGTTGGATTACTTACAATAGATGCCTTTATTTTTTTGGATAGATGTACATGCCATCTTTATTGTTATTTTTTGTTTCTTTGTTCCCACTGTTTATTTATATTGTATTCCTTTGTATGGGTTCTTGCCAGGAAATGAATGTGAATCGAAGTATCCTCTTTCTCGTGTGTGTGTTCTCCGAAACAATTTTCTAAGAATATTTTCCGTTCATTTTTTTTTTCAAGTTAAAACCCTCCCAAAGGCGAATGGTTCGTGACAATCATATTGCTCCACATCCTTCCATCCACGCGCTTATCACGCCATGAGTGAGCATATACTGGATACGTTCATTTTTCAGTTACTGTCTCCACTGACAAGGTGTTGAATGACACGGAAAAAACAGTCGAGTGATCGACAGGGGTGAACTCGAGTGACGAAAGCATTAGGAAATTGTGTCTGTTTGTTTTTGTTGTGGGTGTTACAAATGTCACTTACTGTATTTGAATTTAGTTTCAAAAATCAAGTACACACACTCAACAAACGAAATAACCAAACCATTGTGTACCTATTAAAACATGATGCTCATTTTTGACAGATTTTGCAAGGACCAGTGTCCAGATCGTTCCCTGTACTTTTCCGTTAGACTGCGAAGCTTGCTGGTGAACATGACATTCCTCAATTTTATCGTCCTCATCCGACTGACCGCAGAAGAATCAGTTGGGTTTATTAGTTTCCAATCTTTACGCTACACCACATCTGCCAAGCAGATGCCTGACCAGCAGCGTAACCCAACGCGCTTGGATGAATTGAAGAGCATTGGAGTTGACAGACAGTTACACCTAAACACCAATTATCCAGGTTACACTAACTTCCACAGGCCTTGAATGGGTCTGTGCACAGGTCAGGTTTCTGCTCCCCATCCTTCCCCCCCTTATCATCGTCATGCAGTGTGACGTATCTGGATCAGTTCGCAGGCTTTCAGTTATGCCCCCTTGACAAGGAAACTGACATTGAAACTGACACGAAACACAGCGATAGTGATTCGACAGAGGTGAACACCGAAAGTGAAGAAAGCATTAGGAGACTTAGTTCCTCTTCTTCTTTTGCCTTCGTGGGCTACAAATGTCACCTTCACTCGTATGTGCGAATTTAGTTTCAGAGAGGTATCAAAGTACACACACGTCTATGATTTAAACGGGAATATACCCGGAAAAGCCCACTGGTCCATCTCAAAACATGATTGCTCCATTGTTTGAGCAGATGTTTGAATGGCAGTGTCCAGATTTCTTCCCCTGTACTTTTCCGTTTATGACTGAGACGGAAAAACTTGTAAACTGGTTGATAACATTGTAAATTTATACTCAATATTTCTTCCTTTCGGTCCTCTCTTTGACTGGCCTTCTTTACTCCTCTGGACAGGGGAAGAAAAGTAGAGTTGATATTATTATGTTATTTAAACAAGCACGATTTTTTCGTCCAAGGAACGAAACTGAATGGAAAGAACAGAGGGGAAGAAATGTGGATATTGCCATTCAGACATCTGCTCAAACAATGGAACAATCATGTTTTGAGATGTACCAGTGGGCTTTTCCGGGAATCCCCCCCACTCCTCCCCCCCCCACTACTCCCCCCCTATACCCCTCCCCCCCCCCCCCCTTTTTTTTTAAAATTTTTTAAAATAAATAATCCGCCATGTTGAGTAATCGATTCTCCATTTTCCGAGAGTGTGAACACGGACTTTGTCTGTTGAATGACGTCTGTAGGAAGTGAATGGTGGGTTATGTAAGCGTTTCAATGAGGTGACCCACTGACAACACTCTGTTTACACCATTCCTCGTGAGGCATGACTGGAGGGGCGTGTCGATTACACAATTATTGTAGTCAGTTCAGTCCGTCACACATGACTGCAGCCAAGTGGTAGGAATGTTGTTCGTTCTTCATTCACTTTGGTGGGGTGGGTGCGGGTGGGGTGGGTGGTCATGATTTCTGTCACGTGTTCTTGTCGATCAGTGACCTTCCTTTTGTGTGTGTGTGTGTGTGTGCTCACCTTCACCTGCGATATTTGGTGTCTGAGGGTTGGGTCACTT